>NW_011426003.1:0-622 GCF_000754665.1 Bison bison bison
GTCTTTCCTTTCCTCACACCCAGGACCAGCGGAAACGCTGGGAGTCCAAGAGAGATCATCTTCTTCTTCTTCTTTTTTTTTAAATTAGTTTATTTTTTAACTGAAAGATAATTGCTTTACAGAATTTTCTTTTCTGTCAAACCTCAACATGAATCAGCCATAGGTACCCATATGTCTCCTCCCTTTTGAACCTCCCACCTCTCTAGGGTGATACAAGATCATCTCTTAGTGAAGACCTGGGGGTGCCTTATGGAAACCACTGTGAGCGAATGACACTCGAACTGCGTGTAAGTACTTCAGTGGGTAGTCCCCAGTCTGTATGTTACCGAGAAATACGATCCAGGCACATGGTGTTCGCGTGGAGGGGTTAGGTACCTTTTCTGTGTTTCTCTTGTTGTCATGGGTTCCAGTAACCTGCATCATCACTGCAAATGATCTTGGATGGTGGCACAAGCTGTGTCTTTTTCTCCTTCAAACAGAAAGGTCTGGACGGCTTTGCTGAGAGGTTTTGTACTCTAGCTGTGGTGCTTCCGAGCAGCATCTGGTGATGAGCACAGTCCTTTCATCAGGGCAGTTCATGCCGTGCAGGATTCGAGGGTGCCAGCATCGCTCTGCTGTCCTG
>NW_011426004.1:0-646 GCF_000754665.1 Bison bison bison
TTGCATTTCTCTGATAATGAGTGATGTTGAGCATCTTTTCATGAGTTTGTTAGCCATCTGTATGTCTTCTTTGGAGAAATGTCTATTTAGTTCTTTGGCCCATTTTTTGATTGGGTCATTTATTTTTCTGGAGTTGAGCTGCAGGAGTCGCTTATATTTTTGAGATTAATTCTTTGTCAGTTGCTTCATTTGCTATTATTTTCTCCCATTCTGAAGGCTGCCTTTTCACCTTGTAATAGTTTCCTTTGTTGTGCAGAAGCTTTTAAGTTTAATTAGGTCACATTTGTTTATTTTTGCTTTTATTTCCAATATTCTGGGAGGTGGGTCATAGAGGTTCCTGCTGTGATGTATGTCAGAGAGTGTTTTGCCTATGTTCTCCTCTAGGAGTTTTATAGTTTCTGGTCTTACGTTGAGATCTTTAATCCATTTTGAGTTTATTTTTGTGTATGGTGTTAGAAAGTGTTCTAGTTTCATTCTTTTACAAGTGGTTGACCAGTTTTCCCAGTACCACTTGTTAAAGAGATTGTCTTCAATCCATTGTATATTCTTGCCTCCTTTGTCAAAGATAAGGTGTCCATATGTGCATGGATTTATCTCTGGGCTTTCTATTTTGTTCCATTGATCAATATTTCTGTCTTTGTGCCAG
>NW_011426005.1:0-551 GCF_000754665.1 Bison bison bison
AGGAAGGAGTACAGATGACTAAGCTATAGTAAGCCTATTATCTCCATTTTAGGTAATTTCTTGAGTGTAAATTCAAATACAAGTAGGTTGTATTTATTTATTCAATGCTTGATTGATTGGTTTGCACTTTGAATATATTACTAGGCCTTTCCAGTTAATTTTCTTGGGCCAAAGCACTTTGCAAAGTGTCAGCTTAAACCACTTTTAGTTGTATAAAATGTGTGTGTGTGTGTGTGTGTGTGTTCTGATCTTATGTGAGAACTCTATGTATAAATAAATGTACAGACTATTGCATTCTTATCTCCTTTATTCTATTTCTGTAAGTAAAAATACGAAATGTTTTATTTATATGTTTTTATTGTTGCTTAGTATTTTGAACACAGTTACTGTTGTTTGCTCTGAAGTATGCTCATCAGGAGTACAAGTTGTATTTATTGACCAAAATAAAAAGGTCCCAGGGATATGGTCCTTGACTACTTCCTCTCTTCCATTCTCTGTCGTTCTACTCTACTATTTTCCCCACTGGTGCCCTGTTTTTGACAACACTGGCC
>NW_011426006.1:0-580 GCF_000754665.1 Bison bison bison
CATGGAACTCCGCTTGCCTCTCGAGGTGTTCCCGGGGAGACAGGCCGCTTGTCGAGCGGTATTTGGAACCTGGGGGTCTTTTCCCGACGATGCACGGGCGAGTCACTGCCCCTTCGTGTTGACTTCATTCACAGGGTGGAGTTCGAAGAGGTGTCCGGGCATCGGGTTCTTATCAAGAGGGGACCGGGAAATCGGGGTCCTTCGGAATGTGGAACCACCCACGAGGCCACGTCTGGAATGTCGTCGTGAGACCAGCCTCATCCTGAGGTGCGACCGGAAGGTCGCGAACCCCTTCCAGACAAAGCAGAGGAGTCGACCCTCCTGTCCAGATCAGGAGGGTAGAAGAGGCTTAGAGGAAGTGGTGCCGGAAAACTTCGGTGTTCCTCTCGAGGGAGACCGGGATGTCGGGGCACTTTGTGGGTCGCATCAAGGGTGACAAGACCCGTTTCCAACTCCAATTCCTAAAGTGGGACTTCTCCTGAGACGCTGTAGCGGCACAGGGCTACATCTTGCGATGACGGGGGAACCACGTGGAATTTCTCGAGTTGCGGAAGGATTCTCGAGTTACGACGGGGAATTC
>NW_011426007.1:0-523 GCF_000754665.1 Bison bison bison
ATCTACTGAATGGAATTGCGCTTTGAGATCTGAAGTTAGACATTTGTACGCTGGGAAAATGTCAGGAACGTTCAAAAATAGCTAGAGATATTCAAGTGCTGCCTTTTTGAGCCCAATTTTGCTATTATATTTTATGTGGAAAGTTCTGCATTTCTTCATGCTGATGACAATTCCTCATTAAGAGAAATTTCCAAGGGGGAAAGAAAAAAGACAACACAATATGCTTGATTGCATATTGAAAGTCAAAGTAGTACCAGTTACGTGTGTACGTAAGCAATGTCCCATCAAACAGATTGATTCATGGCAACTAATGTTTCATGTTTTTCTGTCAAGGAAAAATATAATTGAGCTTTCCAGGAAAACTGAGAAGTTCCAAGAAGGCAGAAATGTAGGCAGATGTGAAATGCAACTCTCTCAATAAATGGATCACAAATAATACTTCTGCAAGGACAATAGTTCTCCCACAGCATCAAATGCAGAAGACCCTGCTCACCAGAGTGTCCCATGTGGGTTCCAGACATAC
>NW_011426008.1:0-592 GCF_000754665.1 Bison bison bison
TTCTCCAGGCAAGAATACTGGAGTGGGTTGCCATTTCCTTCTTCAGGGGATCTTCCCAACCCAGGAATCCCAACCCGGGTCCCCTGCAATGCAGACAGATTCTTTACCGACAGCCGGAAAAGATTCTTGCCACACAAGAATGTGTGGCAAGGTAATAAATGTCCGATAATAAAGGACTGGTTAACTCACTCATATGTTGTACTTCTCCACACCACAAGACATTCTCAAAGTCCTTAAGAAGGATTCTGAATCACCTGGGTTTCATAATATATTTTTGAGAAGTGCAGGGGTAGGGGGTAGTATAACATTTTGCAAATTGTGATGCCATTTACATGGGAAAAAAGATATATTGTATGCATAGTTAAGTCACCAGGCTTCCATGGTGACTCAGTGGTAAGGAATCTGTGATGCAGGAGATGCAGAAGACACAGGTTCGATTCTTGGGTTGGGAAGATCCTCTGGTAGAATAGATGGCAACCCACTCCAGTGTTCTTGCCTGGAGAATCCCATGGACAGAGAAGATTGGCGGGCTCTGGTTCACGGGGTTGCAAAGAGTCGGACACGACTGAAGTGACTTAGCAGCAGCAAGATC
>NW_011426009.1:0-625 GCF_000754665.1 Bison bison bison
CTTGTCGAGCTGTATTTGGAAACTGGGTTTTTTTCCGAACGATGCACGGAAAAACTGCCCCTTCGTGTTGACTTCATTCACAGGGTGGAGTTCGGAGAGGTGTCCGGGCATCGGGTTCTTCTCAAGAGGGGACCGGGAAATCGGGGTCCTACGGAATGTGGAACCACCCACGAGGCCACATCTGGAATGTCTTCGTGAGACCGGCCTCATCCTGAGGTGCGACCGGAAGGTCGGGAACCCCTTCCAGACAAAGCAGGGGAGTCAACCCTCCTGTCCAGATCAGGAGGGGAGAAAGGGCTCAGAGGAGGGGGTGCCGGAAAACCTCAGTGTTCCTCTCGAGGGAGACCGGGATTTCGGGGAACTTTGTGGGTCGCATCAAGGGTGCCAAGTGCCCTTTCGACCTCCAATTCATAACGTGGCACTTCTCCAGAGGCGCTGTAGCGGGAAAGGTCT
Organism: Bison bison bison; assembly: GCF_000754665.1. Classification (NCBI taxonomy): domain Eukaryota; kingdom Metazoa; phylum Chordata; class Mammalia; order Artiodactyla; family Bovidae; genus Bison; species Bison bison. The sequence continues at coordinate 454 of NW_011426009.1, forward strand.
TCATCTTGTGATGACGGGGGAGCCACGTGGTTTTTCTCGAGTTACGGCGGGATTCTCGAGTTACGACGGGGAATTCAGGCTGCCTCTTGTTTTGGACCAGGCAAGTCCAATCTTCCATTCGAGTTGCGAAGGAAAGCTGGGGATTGCTCTCGAGTGACTGCAGGGCCAATAG
>NW_011426010.1:0-596 GCF_000754665.1 Bison bison bison
TTGCTTCCACTCGAGATGAATGCCTGTCTCCCCGGGTGCGTCTGGAATGCAACCCCGAGATCCCGGTCGCCCCTGGAGAGGGACATTGGCTTCTGGACACAAGCCTAGATGAGGTCTATTGGGCCTGCAGTCACTCGAGAGCAATCCCCAGCTTTCCTTCGCAACTCGAATGGAAGATTGGACTTCCCTGGGCCAACACAAGAGGCATCCTGAATTCCCCGTCGTAACGCGAGAATCCCGCCGCAACTCGAGAAAAACCACGTGGTTCCCCCGTCATCGCAAGATGAAGCCCTTTCCCGCTAGAGCGTCTCAGGAGAAGTCCCACGTTAGGAATTGGAGGTCGAAACGGTACTTGGCACCCTTGATGCGCCCCACCAAGTTCCCCCGCATCCCGGTCTCCCCTGGAGAGGAACACCGAGGTTTTCCGGCACCACTTCCTCTGAGCCCCTTCGACCCTCCTGATCTCGACAGGAGGGTCGACTCCCCTGCTTTGCTGGAGGGTTCCGACTTCCGGTCGCACCTCAGGATGAGGCCGGTCTCACGACGACATTCCAGACGTGGCCTCGTGGGTGCTTCCACATTGCGAAGCACCCCGA
>NW_011426011.1:0-514 GCF_000754665.1 Bison bison bison
ACCCGGGGAGACAGGCATTCATCTCGAGTGGAAGCAAAGAACCCCGCTCTGCTCTCGAGTCGCGACGGGTATCTCTTGGAGCTCACTGGGTGGACTCAAGGGAGTCAAGCCTCCTGAGGCGTTTGGAGAGAGGTCGCGAGGTTGGCCTCTAGGCCATGCAGGAGACGAAGGCCCTCATCTCCGCGATGACGGGGGAGTCTCGGGGTGGTTCTAGAGCGGCGGCCCCACGGTGCGGTTTCTCACGAGGTACGACGGCGAGGTCAGTGAGCTTCTCGTGGGGCGCCAGGGAAGTCGGGTCTCCATGCGAGTGGCGAGGGGGAGCGCGTCATTGCTCTCGAGTCATGGTAGGGGAACCTGGCCTCGAGACGTGTGGAAGAAGGTCTCTCGAGGCCTTTCTCGGGTTGAGGCAGGAAACCCTGGCTTCCCTCGACTTGTGCAGGTGACCTCAGGGGGCTTCTCATGGTGGCTCTGAGAAGGCACGGAAACTGGAGGTGGGGGGGGCCGTCGTCGGGAC
>NW_011426012.1:0-547 GCF_000754665.1 Bison bison bison
CTGTTGTGGGGAATGCAAACTAGTACAGCCACTATGGAGAACAGTGTGGAGATTCCTTAAAAAACTGGAACTGGAACTGCCATAGGACCCAGCAATCTCACTGCTGGGCATACACATCGAAGAAACCAGAATTGAAAGAGACAACGTGTACCCCTTTGTTCATCACAGCACTGTTTCCAATAGGCAGGACATGGAAGCAACCTAGATGTCCATCAGCAGGCGAATGGACAAGAAAGCACTGGTGCATATACACAATGGACTATTACTCAGCCATTAAAAAGACACCCTTGAATCCGTTCTAATGAGGTGGATGAAACTGGAGCCTATTATACAGAGTGAAATAAGTCAGAAAGAAAACACCAATACAGAATACTAACGCATATATATGGAATTTAGAAAGATGGTAATGATAACCCTGTAGGCGAGACCATTGAAGAGACACAGATGTACAGAACAGTCTTTTGGACTGGGTGGGAGAAGGCGGAGGGTGGGATGATCTGAGAGAATAGGTTTTAAACATGTATATTATCGTAAGTGAATCAGATCG
>NW_011426013.1:0-559 GCF_000754665.1 Bison bison bison
ACGTGATCAGTGCATGATGAGCCATGTGATCAGTGCCCGATCAGCCACGTCATCAGTGCATGCGCAGTCACGTCATCAGTGCATGATAGCCACGTGATCAGTGCATGCTCAGTCACGTGATCTGGACTTGATCAGCCACGTGATCAGTGCCTTCAGAGTCACGTGATCAGGGCCGGCTGAGCTGCGTGATTCCTGCTGGCTCATCTGCATGACATTGCCATGTGAGCTGCGTGATTCCTGTCGGCTCATCTGCTTGACAATTGCCAGCTGAGCTGCGTGATTCCTGCCTGGTCACGTGCTTGATTATTGCCAGTTGAGCAGCATGATTCGTCACTGCTGAGCTCCATGCTTATTGCCTGCTCATTGCGTGGTTCGTGTCTGCTGAGCTCTTTGAGTATTGCCTCCTGAGGTCCCTGTTCGGTCGCCACCTGCCGGGGACCAGCCCCAACTGATCCAGGGTATTCGAAGGAGAGATGGCCTAGGCGACTATTTATATGCTAATCAGAGATGTCAAGAATAATAGTATGAGGAGAGCTCAGTAGGAAAATTCGGTGGAGAA
>NW_011426014.1:0-693 GCF_000754665.1 Bison bison bison
TTTCCTTTGTGAATACATACCCAAATCAAACTCAGAGGGGTACATTTCTTTGAAAAATAAACAAAAAATAAATGCCCTGATAGCTATTTTCTCAGTAATAGTGTATCTTCACAAAACATTTTTTAAATAATTAGAATTTATCAGTGTATTTTCACAAAATACTTGTAAATATTCATAATTTATTTTACATAGGAGGCGTTCAAAAAAACCCTTTGTTAATGAATACACATACGAATAAAATTTGAAGAAACATTGGGGAACTTTCTAGATCCTATGAATTATTAGTCATAGGATTATTATTAGCAATAGAATTATTAGTCAAATTATTCTTCGAAACATGAGATAACTTCCCTTATAAAACATTGACTATTTGGGTCCTAAAGAAAAAAAAAAAACTATTATAAGCTGTTTAAAGTCAATTAGCTTTTGTAGGACAGATAATACAGAGAAGGCAATGGCACCCCACTCCAGTACTCTTGCCTGGAAAATCCATGGACGGAGGAGCCTGGTAGGCTGCAGTCCATGGGGTCGCTAAGAGTCGGACTTGACTGAGCGACTTCACTTTCACTTTTTACTTTCATGCATTGGAGAAGGAAATGGCAACCCACTCCAGTGTTCCTGCCTGGAGAATCCCAGGGACAGAGGAGCCTAATGGGCTGCTGTCTATGGGGTCGCACAGAGTCGGACACGACT
>NW_011426015.1:0-589 GCF_000754665.1 Bison bison bison
GTTCCCTTTTCTCCACACCCTCTCCAGCATTTATTGCTTGTAGACTTTTGGATCGCAGCCATTCTGACTGGTGTGAAATGGTACCTCATAGTGGTTTTGATTTGCATTTCTCTGATAATGAGTGATGTTGAGCATCTTTTCACGTGTTTGTTAGCCATCTGTATGTCTTCTTTGGAGAAATGTCTATTTAGTTCTTTGGCCCATTTTTTGATTGGGTCATTTATTTTTCTGGAGTTGAGCTGTAGGAGTTGCTTGTATATTTTTGAGATTAGTTGTTTGTCAGTTGCTTCATTGGCTATTATTTTCTCCCATTCTGAAGGCTGCCTTTTCACCTTGCTAGTAGTTTCCTTTGTTGTGCAGTAAGTTTTTAAGTTTAATTAGGTCCCCATTTGTTTATTTTTGCTTTTATTTCCAATATTCTGGGAGGTGGGTCATAGAGGATCCTGCTGTGATGTATGTCAGAGAGTAAATCCACGCACATATGGACACCTTATCTTTGACAAAGGAGGCAAGAATATACAATGGATTAAAGACAATCTCTTTAACAAGTGGTGCTGGGAAAACTGGTCAACCACTTATAAAAGAATAA
>NW_011426016.1:0-560 GCF_000754665.1 Bison bison bison
CCCCAGAATTGAAAAGCAATTGACGGTTTTGAAAGAAACATGTGCAGGTGAAGCTCTCTTCCTTTTTGAGAGATGGTTAAATGCAAAATCTTGATTCAACACATATGACTTTTGTGCACTTTATTTCAAATCTCCATGACAAAACCCTAAGGCGACCAGGAAGAAAGGAGTAGAGGGGCAGACACAAAGAGCAACCTTTCCCCTGGTGCCATCGCAACCAGCTGCTTAGTTCCTTCATCTCAAGGACTATCATCTGGGCTTCTCTGGTTTGTCTGATTCTTGTTTCGGGGACCGTTTCTCGTCACAAGGCTGTCAACAGTGGGGGTGGGTGGTGTGTGTGCGTGGGCGGGGGGGAGCCCTTCTTTCCATTCCACATGAGACCCAGTGGACAATCCAGGCCCTGCCCACTGCATTGAGTGTGCAGCAACAATATCAACGGGAATGCCGGTGAACAATGCGTATTCCTGGAATCCACTCCGTTGGCTACTGACTGTGTGTGCTGGTGGTCTGGAACCTAGACCTGGAAGCTTTCTGGATGATTGCAAATGACACCAAAGTCT
>NW_011426017.1:0-563 GCF_000754665.1 Bison bison bison
CTCTGTGCTATCGCGCCTGGGCGCAGAGCTGGAGCTCCGCCGGTGTGGAAGCTCACTCGGTCCTTCCCAGTAACAGGCTTGCAAGCACCCGCCGGCAGCCAGCCTCTTCTCTCCCGCGTTCCGGGCATTGGGCTCCAAACCTGGGACCAAAGTACTGCCCGGAGCTCACTGATCATGGGCTGGTTCCCCTGCGCTGCGGCTGTGCTAGGGAGCCCAAACGCACAGGGGAAGCCCGCACAGCACATCCACCTGCCTCTTGGACGGAGGACAGCTCCAGGGCAGGCCCGGTCTGGCAGGCGCTTTCTGGGCACAAACGGAGCACCACTCTGGCTGTGGAGCTGCCTCCCCAAGCCAGGGGCACCGGGACCCTGATTCCCACGTGCGGCGCTTAGTCTGGGCGGGGAAGCACCAGCTTGGGAATGCAGCCTGGGGCGCTTCCTTTCCCTCGGAAAGAGCTCTCCCTGCGGGAGGCTTTGGCAGTGTGCACACCCCCAGCCCCTAAGCCCTCTGCAAGGACGCCTGGCTCCTAGGTCCGAAGGGAAGGCGAGAGCTGAGCTGAGGCA
>NW_011426018.1:0-500 GCF_000754665.1 Bison bison bison
CTTGATCAGCCACGTGATCAGTGCCTGCAGAGTCACGTGATCAGGGCCTGCTGAGCTGCGTGATTCCTGCCGGCTCATCTGCATGACAATTGCCATCTGAGCTGCGTGATTCCTGTGGGCTCATCTGCTTGACAATTGCCAGCTGAGCTGCGTGATTCCTGCCTGGTCACGTGCTTGATTATTGCCAGTTGAGCAGCATGATTCGTCACTGCTGAGCTCCATGCTTATTGCCTGCTGATTGCGTGGTTCGTGTCTGCTCAGCTGTTTGAGTATTGACTCCTGAGGTCCCTGTTCGGTCGCCACCTGCCGGGGACCAGCCCCAACTGATCCAGGGTATTCGAAGGAGAGATGGCCTACGCGACTATTTATATGCTAATCAGAGATGTCAAGAATAATAGTATGAAGAGAGCTCAGTAGGAAAATTCGGTGGAGAAAAGAGACTGAATAGCTTGGTTTACGCGGAAGACCAATCAAACTTCAAGACAAGAAGTTTGCACTAC
>NW_011426019.1:0-701 GCF_000754665.1 Bison bison bison
TTTGGAGTTACATTTTCATAAAGATCATCCATTCATCTTCCCAGATAGTTGCGAATATCTGGTAATAACTGATATTTTTCAATATCCCCATCTCTGTGTTTGCTTATAGTGTTTAATAGCCTTCCATAGAGACCTCAGTTCTGCCTTCATGTGTAAATTAAGCATAAACCATAATCCATGATCTTCAGCCACGAACTACAGAGTTTAATACCAGATATTTTGGGTGAGGAATTTTTAAAAAAGATGCTTACAATATATGCCATTCTTATCTCTCTTGTTAATAAGTACAAGTACTAGGAAATAAAGAGGCCAGAATATATTGCTTCATTTCACAGAGACATCATTCATACAAATCTCTCTCTCTCGGAATGAGGCTTAAAATAAGACATTATTCTGCCTGCCTCATTCAGTCTGGATTCATGACAGTTCAGGTTGTGGGGTGGTGGTTGCTTTTCGCTAGTAAATCAAACTGTATGAGAAAACTCATATACTGATTTTAATTCCTATTGCTGGGGATTTCTTATGTTATGTCGGTTCAGTTCAGTTCAGTCGCTCAGTCCTGTCCGACTCTTCGTGACCCCATGAATCGCAGCACGCCAGGCCTCCCTGTCCATCACCAACTCCTGGACTTCACTTAGACTCATGTCCATCGAGTCAGTCATGCCATCCAGCCATCTCATCCTCTGTCGTCCCCTTCTCCT
>NW_011426020.1:0-625 GCF_000754665.1 Bison bison bison
GGTATAACTTTATTATTAGTCCTCATGCTGGGCAGCCCACAACAAAGATATTTAGATAGACATCTCCAGATTCTCCCAGCCACCCCCTTCTTTTTCTGGGTGAGGCCAGAGGGAGTGACTGGGGACATATCCTCGGGCTGCCCAACAAGGGTGGAGCTTCCCGCATCAGGCACATCCGGGAGGCAGTGGGTTCCTTCTGGGACTTTACCGCCGATGTCATGGGTGCCACTGGTGTTGCAGGTGTCACAGGTGCCGTGAGTGCCATCTGTGTCACGGGTGCCCCTGGTGTCACGGGTAACGGTGGCATGAGTATCATGGGTGGCGTGGTCACCACTGGTGTCACGGGTGCCTCTGGTGTCCCTGGTGAGGCAGCTGTCACTGGTGACACTGGTGTCACAGGTATCACAGGTGCCATGGTTGTCGTATAGGTTGCAGGCCCAGTGGTGTCCTGGGTGCTTAGGGCGTCATAGATGAGGCTGGGATCACAGGTGAGGCTGGTGTCACAGGTGCTGCAGGCATCACAGGTGAGGCTGGTACCTCTGGTATCGCAGCTGTCACAGGTGCTGATGGTGTCGCAGGTGCTGATGGTGTCACAGGCGTCTCTGGTGCCACGAGTAACACTGGT
>NW_011426021.1:0-514 GCF_000754665.1 Bison bison bison
AACGCCTGCTGGCTCAACTGGGAGGACACCAAAGCCCTGCTGGCCTTCGTCATCCCGGCCCTGATCATCGTGGTAGTAAACATGACCATCACGGTCGTGGTCATCACCAAGATCCTGAGGCCTTCCGTCGGGGACAAGCCGAGCAAGCAGGAGAAGAGCAGCCTGTTCCAGGTCGCCAAGAGCATTGGGGTCCTCACGCCGCTCTTGGGGCTCACCTGGGGTTTCGGCTGGCCACCGTGTTCCAGGGGAGCAACGCTGTGTTCCACATTGTGTTCACCCTCCTCAATGCCTTCCAGGTATGCTCTGCAGGGCAGCGCTCTCAGCCAGGATCTGCAATGGTAGAAACACAAACAAGGGGAGGAATGAGGAAGGGTTTGAGTTCAGAGGCAGCCCTGGCCCTAAAGAACAGTAATGGCAAGAACTCAGTGCAAGAGAAAAAGGCACGTTCCTCTGCTCCCATGGAACCTCACACCTCTATCACCTGCATTATAGTCTAGTTGCATATGTGCCTCCT
>NW_011426022.1:0-668 GCF_000754665.1 Bison bison bison
ACTTTGTTTTTTACTATTCTTCGCAATGTTGCTATGTGAAGTGGCCCTATGTATCATAACTGAAATCTTTTTTAGTGACTTTAAAAGGACTTGTCATGTATTTGCTTCCATGTGGGAACTTATAATTGGACCAAATGTATTTTTAATTAGTAAGGTAGGTTTTCAGTAAGAAAACTCGCTGGAAAATGTTATTTGTTAGTCCATAGGGAAAAAGCCAAAACATCAGAATATCTCTTTGATGAGGGTACATTCTCTCTGTCTTTACAGTTTACTTTTTATTTGTTTGCCAGGGCCATGGCAGTAGACTTAATTTTGAAACATCTTTGCCATTATTTATCTACCCAGTGGGAAATTTAATTGAAAGTGAAACATTTCCCAAGAGACTAAGGCGAAGAGATGGTAGCTTTATTATCACATATGCTCACATTTAATATTTGTATATACATATAGTGCACTGCGCAGTGTCTGGCACATCAAGAAAAAAAATATCAAGGTTAATTCTCTTCTTCATTTCTGGAGAAGACATATCTTTTGCCATCCTCTGTTTACCTAAAAATAGCATCAATTAAACTTTTAGTCTTTGTAATACATTTACATAAGCTAATGTCAGATTCTTAGTTTGCATGTAATCGCTGTACATATAATGGGAAAATCATTTGATTATTTTG
>NW_011426023.1:0-631 GCF_000754665.1 Bison bison bison
GTTGGGGGCCTTGGCCAGAGGCAGAAACCACCGAGGTTGAGTGGAGGGACCAAGGTGGACGCGCAGGTGCGTTTTGTGTTGGAGGGGGGGAGGGTTGCCCAAGGGCAGCATCCATCCGAGTTCAGGGCGGGCACGCAGCTGTGGGCTCAGGAGTGTGTGTCGCGGGAATCCAAGAAGGGCAGGCTCTAGACTGCTTCTTCAGTGCGCCGACCCAGATGTGTTTCTCGGGGTCTTGAAGCAGGCCAAGCCCCCGAGGCGGGTTCAGTGCCGGGAGTGACCTGCGGGATCAGGGCTTTGTCCTGGCGAGGGACCAAGGGCAGGACACCGCGAAGTGGGCGGTAGGGAGCGAGCTGGAGGCTCCCGGTGGTTTCTTTGCCAGGTGCTTGACGAAGGCAGGAGCCAGCCTGCTTCAGTGCAGGCATCGGGCGGTGGGCTCAGGAGTGTTTGTCAGGGTCTTGCCCAAGGACAGGAAGGAGCCAGCCTGGTTCAGTGCAGGCACGGGGCGGTGGGCTCAGGAGTGTTTGTCGTCGCCGGGCCGTGGGCGGGACCCAGCCTCCTTCGGGGCAGGCACAGAGATGGGGGCTCAGGAGTCTGTGCTGGGCGAATCAAACAAAGGCCAGACCTAGACCAG
>NW_011426024.1:0-762 GCF_000754665.1 Bison bison bison
ATACAGAGAAGATCTAACGGAGGCTTCTGAACCAGTTGATTTATCCTTAGGAGTCCCATCTTGAATTTCTGAAGAAATATGTGCCATCTCAAAGAAAGTCTTTCTTCAGATATTTTTCTCATTTGTCTGATTTTACACACTGCAACTTCAAATGCTGCTTGGCTGGCCTACAGACCTCTCTAGACCATCACAGAGGTCCTCAAAGTCACCTAGCAATTGAAGGGTAACTGTGACATCACAAAGTCACTGGTCTTCGAGCAATTGAAGGATGATGTTCAACCAGTGCTTACTTCAGCATCAACTTAAAATACACACTGCTTACAGAAATACTAACCAAAGCCATGAAGGCTGCAAAACCTCATTCCTAAAGAATTTTTACACAGAAAAATCATATCAATAAATCTACTTGAAATACTGAACTAAAAGTCGATTTGTCATCCTTCTAGACACACATTCTTAATATTCATTACTGTTACCCATGCAAACTTGGATCTACTCGCTACTGTGAAGTAAAATCAATCAACTGACTGAGTTACAGTGAAAGCATGTGTTTATTGTAGGACTGAGCAAGGTTTCCTAGCAGTCTTTGGTGCTTCAAAGACCCAAATTCACAAATACTTTCAGGGGAAGGATTTTAATGACTGATCACACACCTGTGATCAGTTTTGGGGCATTGTACTAATGGCCTGTTACTGAGGATATTGGGAGTCAACATCATTGACCGTCTGCTTCCAACTACTCTGTGGTCTATGTACGTACATT
>NW_011426025.1:0-538 GCF_000754665.1 Bison bison bison
TGATTCATCCAGCAAATGTTTACTCTGCATCTGCCACATGTCAGGCACTCTTCCAAATACCACAACGAGGATGAGACGGTAAGCAGAGGCAGTGTGGTCTCTGCCCTCAAGGAATCTGGAGCTTGCCTTTAGCCACCACCTGGAATAGTGATTCTCAATCAGTAAACAGAGGGCATCCCTTGCTATGAACCTGTTTTATGTTGTTAAGGAAACAAAGAAGAGACACTTGCATATTTTTTTAAAAGCACATTCCAAATGATCTTGTACATTCTTACTGGACAGCTGCTGACAAAATCCATTATTCTCATAACATAAACTACAGAAAGTAAAGCATGGGTAGTCTTCATGCAGAAAAGGCAGTCTGAGGAATATTTGCCAAGAATACTAACGAGCATTTGCAGCTTGCTTTTGTAAACTGGCAGGGTTGGGGAGAAGAAGCTTGTTGATTTGCATCAAGGGGCCAGAATTAGCAGATCCGGCTCCTCAGATCACTTGCATGTACTCCACCTCCCAAGTCCCTACTTCCCACGCCACGTAC
>NW_011426026.1:0-643 GCF_000754665.1 Bison bison bison
CCTTTCAAAAGCTCTGTCAGAGCATCCATTCTCATATGTTTTCATCTAACAAATGTGACCTGAGCATCTCCCACCAACAGGTACTGCCATTGGCTCTGGGACCCAGCATTAAATAAATTACACATGTATCTTTGCCCTCATGGAACTACATTCCAGTTGGGAAAGACAGACAATAAAGAGAGTTATGGGAAATATCTGGTCTGGGTTGGAAGAGACGCGCTTTACAGAGGAAAACCAGATGAGGGCAACAAGGAGACCTGCAGGGTTGAGCAAGTTACCAAAAGAGGTAAGTGTGTCGGCAGGTAGCGTGGGGAGAGGGCGGTTCCTGCAAACACCGAGATCCTAAGGAGGAAACGCTCCTGGAGTGCGTAAGGAGCAACAGGTGCCTGTGTGGCCAGGGCAGGGTGAGTGAGGAGCCAGAAAGGCCGACAGGCAACAGTGTGGGATGGGCGCACAGAACAGAGGGAGGGCTGTGGTGAGATCAGTGTCCCAGGAACCGCCATATGTGAGCATGGGGAATAGGGCCCAAACCAGGAAACTTTCAGATGAAGGCCCTTTGGATAATGAACATCTGCCCTTATGTGTCCAGAATCTTATCTTTCTCAGGTTCAACAAGTTTCCTTCCTTCATGTCCTTGCTGTTC
>NW_011426027.1:0-501 GCF_000754665.1 Bison bison bison
TTGCACTCATCTCACACTCCAGTTCAGTTCAGTTCAGTTGCTCAGTCGCATCCGACTCTTTGCAACCCCATGAATCACAGCACGTCAGGTCTCCCTGTCCATCACCAACTCCCGGAGTTCACTCAGACTCATGTTCATCGAGTCGGTGATGCCATCCAGCCATCTCATCCTCTGTCGTCCCCTTCCCCTCCAGCCCCCAATCCCTCCCAGCATCAGAGTCTTTTCCAATGAGTCAACTCTTCGCATGAGGCGGCCAAAATATTGGAGTTTCAGCTTCAGCATCAGTCCCTCCATTGAACACCCGGGACTGATCTCCTTTAGGATGGGCTGGTTGCATCTCCTTGCAGTCCAAGGGACTCTCAAGAGTCTTCTCCAACACCACAGTTCAAAAGCATCAATTCTTCAGCGCTCAGCTTTCTTCACAGTCCAACTCTCACATCCATACATGACCACTGGGAAAACCATAGCCTTGACTAGACGGACCTTTGTTGGCAAAATGGT
>NW_011426028.1:0-510 GCF_000754665.1 Bison bison bison
GAGAGGCTCACTGACCTCGCCGTCGTACCTCGTGAGAAACCGCACCCTGGGGCCGCCAATCGAGAACCACCACGAGACTCCCCCGTCATCGCGGAGATGAGGGCCTTCGTCTCCTGCATGGCCTAGAGGCCAACCTCGCGACTTCTCTCCAAAGGCCTCAGGAGGCTTGACTCCCTTTAGTCCACCCAGTGAGCTCCAAGAGATACCCGTCGCTACTTGGGAGCAGAGCGGGGTTCTTTGCTTCCACTCGAGATGAATGCCTGTCTCCCGGGTGCGTCTGAAATGCAACCCCGAGATCCCGGTCGCCCCTGGAGAGGAGCATTGGCTTCTGGACACAAGCCTAGATGAGGTCTATTGGCCCTGCAGTCACTCGAGAGCAATCCCCAGCTTTCCTCCGCAACTCGAATGGAAGTTTGGACTTCCCTGGGCCAACACAAGAGGCATCCTGAATTCCCCGTCGTAACTCGAGAATCCCGCCGCAACTCGAGAAAAACCACGTGGTTCCCCCGT
>NW_011426029.1:0-558 GCF_000754665.1 Bison bison bison
TGGGACTTCTCCTGAGACGCTGTAGCGGGAAAGGGCTTCATCTTGCGATGACGGGGGAGCCACGTGGTTTTTCTCGAGTTACGGCGGGATAACCGAGTTACGACGGGGAATTCAGGCTGCCTCTTGTGTTGGCCCGGGCAAGTCCAATCTTCCATTCGAGTTGCGAAGGAAAGCTGGGGATTGCTCTCGAGTGACTGCAGGGCCAATAGACCTCATCTAGGCTTGTGTCCAGAAGCCAATGTTCCTCTCCAGGGGCGACAGGGATCTCGGGGTTGCATTCCAGACGCACCTGGGGAGACAGGCATTCATCTCGAGTGGAAGCAAGGAACCCCGCTCTGCTCTCGAATGGTGACGGGTATCTCTTGGAGCTCACTGGGTGGACTCAAGGGAGTCAAGCCTCCTGAGGCGTTTGGAGAGAGGTCGCGCGATTGGTCCCTAGGCCTTGCAGGAGACGAAGGCCCTCATCTCTCGATGACGGGGGAATCTCGGGGTTGTTCTCGAGCGGCGGCCCCAGTGTGCGGTTTCTCACGAGGTACGACGGCGAGGTCAGTGAGCCTC
>NW_011426030.1:0-522 GCF_000754665.1 Bison bison bison
TCTGAAAAAGTTAGCTTACAGCTCCAGTTAATAATTCCTGGGTGTGACAGTGTTTAACCTACAAACTCCTTTGGAAATCCTCTAGCCTGCCTGAATAGGTTTTTCCGGCCACAAGTGATTGTTCAGAGCCTCCCAACTGTGAGAGGCAGGAGATGTTCTAAACTGTCTAAACACAGATTCTTTTGAGTAGTTAAAAGATTGATTAGAAATTGTATTGGTGAAGGGATTTTCACTTGTTGGGCCAATGTTTGCTGCTAAGTTTCCATATCCCTTACCTGCTGTGTCCCTGGCAGTGTATTGATTAATATAATTGGTGTAAGTTGTAGCTTTAATGTTTGTAACCTGGGACCCTTGAGTTAATTCTTTTTCTTGTTATAGCCCACACATCTTTGCGCTGTAGGAATACAACTTTATCTAATGCTTTTGGAGGGTGGCTCCTGACCAATCACCTTTAGAGAAAAATAAGTTTTCTAGAAGAAAAGGTCTTAAAATGTTAACAGGCCTCCGGGCCAGAAGATGATG
>NW_011426031.1:0-557 GCF_000754665.1 Bison bison bison
ATCTCCAGTTGAGGCAGGAACCGCAGGGTACCTCTGATTTCAGACTCCGATCGCAGGGTCCCTGAAGACTGGGGACAGGAGAGTCAGGCCTCGTCTTGGGTTGAGGCATGGAACTCCGCTTGCCTCTCGAGATGTCCCCGGGGAGAGAGGCCGCTTGTCGAGCTGTATTTGGAACCTGGGGTTTTTTCCGAACGAGGCACGGAAAAACTGCCCCTTCGTGTTGACTTCATTCACAGGGTGGAGTTCGGAGAGGTGTCCGGGCATCGGGTTCTTATCAATAGGGGACCAGGAAATCGGGGTCCTACGGAATGTGGAACCACCCACGAGGCCACGTCTGGAATGTCTTCGTGAGACCGGCCTCATCCTGAGGTGCGACCGGAAGGTCGGGAACCCCTTCCAGACAAAGCAGGGGAGTCGACCCTCCTGTCCAGATCAGGAGGCGAGAAAGGGCTCAGAGGAGGGGGTGCCGGAAAAACCTCAGTGTTCCTCTCGAGGGAGACCGGGATTTCGGGGAACTTTGTGGGTCGCATCAAGGGTGCCAAGTGCCCTTTCGACCT
>NW_011426032.1:0-558 GCF_000754665.1 Bison bison bison
GATGAGGTCTCTTGGCCCTGCAGTCACTCGAGAGCAATCCCCAGCTTTCCTTCGCAACTCGAAGGGAAGATTGGACTTGCCTGGGCCAACACAAGAGGCAGCCTGAATTCCCCGTCGTAACTCGAGAATCCCGCCGTAACTCGAGAAAAACCACGTGGCTCCCCCGTCATCGAAAGATGAAGCCCTTTCCCGCTACAGCGTCTCAGGAGAAGTCCCACGTTAGGAATTGGAGGTCGAAAGGGCACTTGGCACCCTTGATGCGACCCACAAAGTTCCCCGAAATCCCGGTCTCCGTCGAGAGGAACGCTGAGGTTTTCCGGCACCCCCTCCTCTGAGCCCTTTCTCCCCTCCTGATCTGGACAGGAGGGTCGACTCCCCTGCTTTGTCTGGAAGGGGTTCCCGACCTTCCGGTCGCACCTCAGAATGAAGCCAGTCTCACGAAGACATTCCAGATGTGGCCTCGTGGGTGGTTCCACGTTCCGTAGGACCCCGATTTCCCGGTCCTCTCTTGAGAAGAACCCGATGCCCGGACACCTCTCCGAACTCCCACCCTGTGAA
>NW_011426033.1:0-668 GCF_000754665.1 Bison bison bison
AGATGGCCTAGGCAACTATTTATATGCTAATCAGAGATGTCAAGAAGAATAGTATGAGGAGAGCTCAGTAGGGAAATTCGGTGGAGAAAAGAGACTGAGTAGCTTGGTTTACGCGGAAGACCAATCAAACTTCAAGACAAGAAGTTTGCACCACTTACGTAGGCCGCAGGCGCCCTCTCGAATAGCGAAAGGTGCCTCACCCTAGACACCTTCTTGAGTGGGTCTTAGCAGCCCAGGCATAATTAGTAAGCGTGGTGGGTTCCGCGCTCCAGATGGAGACACAGCTGGAAGTTAAAGGGAAGAATGACAAGGAACTTTATGAATTGGAGCTGTAACTTAACACTTTGACAGACAGAGCGAGATGGTGGTGGGGGACAGCCCCCAGTGAAATCAGAGGTGAGAGCACAAAGCAATACAGTAGGCAGACTCCGGTTTTTTTCGGGGGGGGAGATGCTCGAGAATATCCGGGTGGACTCCTGAGGCTCGATCCCGCCTTTGCGTATGCCGAGCCTCCTTCCTCATGACCTTTGTCCAGAGTGGAATGCCTCCCCGGCTCCCGGCACATGATCAGTGCATGCTCAGTCACGATATCAGTGCCTGCTCAGCCACGTGATCCCTGACGGCACAGTCACGTGATCAGCGCCTCTCAGTCACGTGATCACCGTATG
>NW_011426034.1:0-576 GCF_000754665.1 Bison bison bison
TCTCCCTCCCTTCCCTGCTGAGACAATGCAGCGACTCTCATCACTCAAGCCTGGAACGCTATTATTGAGAGACCACCAAAACCTGTTTGAGAACCAGCGTGCCCCCTGGGAACCCGGGGATTGGAATTGATTAAGAGGTGGGTGCTGAGAGTGGTACTGGGTGCAGATAGAAGTAGTCAGCTTTCATATTGCAGAGCTCCAGGCTGAAGCAGCAGAGCAGATACCCTCTTTACCGACACCCACTTTAGTCAGCAGGTGGGGCTTGAGGTTATTGGTGGCATTCCTCATCTTCTGTTCTTTGGGAAATGTTTCTTCTCTCTTTTTCTTCATAAGTGATTTTATTTTTTTCTCCATAAGCTATTCTAGAACTTAAAGATTCCTTAGAAATCATCTAAACCTAACCTCTCATTATTCAGACGCGGAAAAGAACGGTCCAGAAAGGTTAAAAAGCTTAGCCAAAGCCAGGCAGGGTTTAAGGCTGAGTCTGGATTCACTCATTCCAAGCCAAAGCTGTTACCATTGCCTCTATCATTTTACCTACTTCCTTCTCTTCCTTTCCCTCCCTTTTCAACCTAG
>NW_011426035.1:0-615 GCF_000754665.1 Bison bison bison
GAGTTGCTGATGCCATCCAACCATCTCATCCTCTTTCCTCCTCTTCTCCCCCTGTCCTCAATCTTTTCCAGCACATGGGTCTTTTCCAGTGAGTCAGCTGTTCATATCAGGTGGCCAAAGTGTTGGAGATTCGGCTTCAGTGTTGTCCTTCCAATGAATATTCGGGGTTGATAGGGCTTAGAAAGTAAATAAGTAACGGATACCTGTGGCAGTTCAGAAGGATTTCTTCTTTTACAAGTCCTGAAAGAATCCTGGTTGATGCCCAGCCACTTCTTCTCTCTCAATCAAATCTGCATTTCTTTAGGCCTAAACCACTGGAGTACTCTTCTGGTATCCTCTCTCTTCCAAAAAGGATAGAGAACATTGAAACTGAGCAGGACCCTGTGGGGTTCCTAAATACAAATCCTTTCTGTATTCCCTATTTCTTGTCTGTAGGACATAGGCTTCATTTAGCCTACCAGACCTTCCCTGAGTTCCAAAGGGCAGATTCAAACAGCTACTAATGAGGGAAAGCAGGGAAAACAAAAACAAGGGAGGAGTAATCCAGAAACAAGGGAGGAGTAATCCAGAAACAAGGGAGGAGTAATCCAGAAACAAGGGAGGAGTAAATCAAGG
>NW_011426036.1:0-555 GCF_000754665.1 Bison bison bison
GATGAGGGCCTTCGTCTCCTGCATGGCCTAGAGGCCAACCTCGCGACCTCTCTCCAAACACCTCAGGAGGCTTGACTCCCTTTAGTCCACCCAGTGAGCTCCAAGAGATACCCGTCGCGACTCGAGAGCAGAGCGGGGTTCTTTGCTTCCACTCGAGATGAATGCCTGCCTCCCCGGGTGCGTCTGGAATGCAACCCCGAGATCCCGGTCGCCCCTGGAGAGGAACATTGGCGTTCGTGGACGACAAGCCTAGGATGGAGGTCTATTGGCCCTGCAGTCACTCGAGAGCAATCCCCAGCTTTCCTTCGCAACTCGAATGGAAGATTGGACTTCCCTGGGCCAACACAAGAGGCATCCCCAATTCCCCGTCGTAACTCGAGAATCCCGCCGCAACTCGAGAAAAACCACGTGGTTCCCCCGTCATCGCAAGATGAAGCCCTTTCCCGCTACAGCGTCTCAGGAGAAGTCCCACGTGAGGAATTGGAGGTCGAACGGTACTTGGCACCCTTGATGCGCCCCCACAAGTTCCCCGGCATCCCGGTCTCCCTGGAGAGG
>NW_011426037.1:0-548 GCF_000754665.1 Bison bison bison
GATGCCTGGCGTGTTGCAGTCCATGGGGTGGCAAAGCGTCAGACACGACTGAGTGACTGAACCGACTGACTGACTGAAGTTGGTGCCAGCAGTAAAGAATCTGCCTGCCAATGCAGAAGATATAGGAGATGCAGGTTTGATGCCTGGTTTGGGAAGATCCTCTGGAGTAGGAAATGGCAACCCAGTCCAGTATTCTTACCTGGGAAATCCCATTGACAGAGAAGCCTGGTGGGCTGTAGTCCACAGGATCGCAAAGAGTTGGACATGATTGAGCACTGAAAAAGATCTGCACCCCAAAGCAAGCATTCGTTTGGGCTATATGCACCCTATTTCCCAGAGTCCCGAGCAAAGTCTGACCCAATGGTCTAAAGAAATGTTTATTTCAGTAGAAGCTGAGCATAACCAGGGACATATTACAGTCAAAGACCTTCTTCTGCAGAATCTTTTAAAAACAATTAGATGAGGAGATACAGTTTTTTGGACTTAATCATGCCAAGATCATGCATATACTTAGGAGCAAATACTTGCAGCTGTGTCATTATAAACAA
>NW_011426038.1:0-614 GCF_000754665.1 Bison bison bison
AAAGCAATTGACGGTTTTGAAAGAAACATGTGCAGGTGAAGCTCTCTTCCTTTTTGAGAGATGGTTAAATGCAAAATCTTGATTCAACACATATGACTTTTGTGCACTTTATTTCAAATCTCCATGACAAAACCCTAAGGCGTCCAGGAAGAAAGGAGTAGAGGGGCAGACACAAAGAGCAACCTTTCCCCTTGGTGCCATCGCAACCAGCTGCTTAGTTCCTTCATCTCAAGGACTATCATCTGGGCTTCTCTGGTTTGTCTGATTCTTGTTTCGGGGACCGTTTCTCGTCACAAGGCTGTCAACAGTGGGGGTGGGTGGTGTGTGTGTGGTGGGGGGGAGGGGGAGGCCCTTCTTTCCACTTCCACATGAGACCCAGTGGACAATCCAGGCCCTGCCCACTGCATTGAGTGTGCAGCAACAATATCAACGGTAATGCCGGTGAACAATGCGTATTCCTGGAATCCACTCGTTGGCTACTGACTGTGTGTGCTGGTGGTCTGGAACCTAGACCTGGAAGCTTTCTGGATGATTGCAAATGACACCAAAGTCTGAGGACGATGGAAGATCTTCACATTTCTGCAAGAGCCACACACCTCCAGAAGGAACCACAA
>NW_011426039.1:0-519 GCF_000754665.1 Bison bison bison
GGGGTATCGGACCCCCCAGCTGCTGCCCCTCCCGAGTGCGCAGTGGCCGCCGTGGCGGCTGCCAAGAGCGCGTGGGCAGAACACCCCGCCCCCACCTCCGCTCTGGGGGCGGGTGCGCCGGCCCCGCGGTGGGGCCGTGTGCCGCTCGTTGCCTACCGCGGCCCGCGCCTCCCCCCTTCGAGTTGGGGGAGGGTCCCGCTGGGCCCCCGCCGGGCGTCCGGCAGGTGGGGGGGACCGAGCGTGCGTGCGCCGCGTGTGCGCGCGGTCGGTCCCCGCGGTGTGGTGAGCCTTGGGGCAAAGGGGGGAAGGTGTTGGGGGCGCGACGTCCGGTCGGCCCCGGCTTCCCCCGCCCGCAGCCGTGGTGCGGGAGAGCCTATCGCGCCCGCCCTCTCCCCACGAGCCGCAGCCGGTGGCGGCGTGCGGTCACGGTCGGGGCCGCCTCGCTCGAGAGCGTGATCCCCAGGATGTCGGGCCTCGGGGTGGCAGACTTAGATCGGAAGACGGATCTGTCGAGGACGG
>NW_011426040.1:0-529 GCF_000754665.1 Bison bison bison
AACTGAACTGATATGCTTCCTAATTTATAGTTTCTCCTTCCCTTTCCCATCTTCCTTTTTTCTCGTAACACACTTGCCCTGCAGATTGTCTCAGACTTTATTTTGCTGTTTGCATCCCTGTGATGCTTTTGACCATGTTCCTCTGTCTGTTTTTGTTTTGAAAGAATAGTTCCAAGGCCCTGCAATATCTACTTGTTACTCTGTATAATTTTAGCAGCCGTCGATCTTTCCCTAGGTCAAGAATTTCATTAGGGGTTTGTAAAATGGTGATATTCTGTCATTCTTCGTTTCTCAGCTAGAATACTTTATCAACAGAAACTTCCTCATTTTGATTATTGGACTGTTGAGTTACTCTTGTGTTCAGTTTATATAAAAAAGACAGTAAATATGCAACTGTTCTCCTTTGTTAGTTTTTAGGATAATAAATTGATTCATAAGAATCTTTCAAAAGTGACTAATGAGATCTTTCTCCTTTCAAATATCATCATTCTCCTTTCAAGTATCATTATGAAGTCATGGTATTTTTATC
>NW_011426041.1:0-580 GCF_000754665.1 Bison bison bison
GAAAGTGAAGTCACTCAGTCGTGTTGGACTCTTTGCGACCCCACGGACTGTAGCCTACCAGGCTCCTCCGTCCATGGAATTTTCCAGGCAAGACTACTGGAGTGGGTTGCCATGTCCTTCTTCCATTGTATGGGAAGTGAATGCGTCATGTCCACGGTCATGGCGACTTTCGAATAGGATAATGCTGCTGCTGCTGCTGCTGCTGCGTCGCTTCCGTCGTGTCCGAATCTGTGCGACCCCGTAGACGGTAGCCCGCCGGGCACCCCCGTCCCTGGGGTTCTCCAGGCAAGAACACTGCGGTGGGTTGCCATGTCCTTCTTCAAGGCGTGAAAGGGAAAACGGGAGGGAAGTCGCTCCGTCGTGTCCGACTCTGTGCGACAACGTGGACTGCGGCCTACCGGGCTCCTACCGGGCTCCTCCGTCCACGGGATTTTCCGGGCAAGAGGACTGGAGTGGGGTGCCGTTGCCTTCTCCGAATATGAGACGACGATAATACCAATACTATTCTTTAGAATCACCGTGCTCTTTGTGACGTAGACAGTATATATGTACCTTATCCGTCGAACGTTCCCCCCCCCCC
>NW_011426042.1:0-558 GCF_000754665.1 Bison bison bison
GCACATGATCCGTGCGGGAGAGCTACCTGATCAGCACATGAGGAGTCACATGATCAGCGCCTCTCAGTCACCTGATCACTGCGTGACAGCCACGTGATTAGTGCCTGCTGAGTTACGTGATTAGCACCTGCTCATCTGCTTGATAATCGCCAGCTGGGCCACAGGATTCATGCCTTCTCAGGCGCCTGATAATCGCCAGCAGGGGCTCAGGCTTCATGCCTTCTCAGGCGCCTGATAATAGCCAGCAGGGCCGCAGGATTCATGCCTTCTCAGGCCCCAGATATTCGTCAGCTGGGCCGCAGGATTCATGCCTTCTCAGCTGCTTGATAATCGCCAGCTGGGCCGCAGGATTCATGCCTGCTCATCTGCTTGATAATCGCCAGCTGGGCCGGAGGATTCATGCCTGCTCAGGCGCCTGTAAATCGCCAGCTGGGCCGCAGGATTCATGCCTTCTCAGCTGCTTGATAATCGCCAGCTGGGCCGCAGGATTCAAGCCTGTTCATGTGCTTGATAATCACCAGCTGGGCCGCAAGATTCATGCCTGCTCATCTGCTTGAC
>NW_011426043.1:0-655 GCF_000754665.1 Bison bison bison
CCTTACAAATAGTTAAGTAAAGAAGAGAAGCAAAAGGCAAAGGAGAAAAGGGAAGATATACCCATATGACTGCAGATTACCAAAGAATAGCAAGGAGAGATAAAAAAAAAGCCTTCCTCAGTGAACAATGCAAAGAAATAGAGGAAAACAATAGTTGGGAAAGACTAGCGATCTCTTCAAGGAAATTAGAGATACCAAGGGAATATTTCATGCCAAGATGGACACAATAAAGGACAGAAATTGTATGGACCTAAAAGAAGCAGAAGATATTAAGAAGAGGTAGCGAGAATCTATACAGAAATATTGAAGAACTATACAGAAAAAATCTTCATGATCCAGATAATCATGATGATGTGATCAGTCACCTAGAGCCAGACATCCTGAAACATGAAGTCAAGTCAGCCTTAGGAAGCATCAATATAAATAAAGCTAGTGGAGATATGGAACCCCAGTTGAGCGATTTCAAATCCTAAAAGATAGTTCTGTGAAAGTGCTGAATTCAATGTGCCAGCAAATTTGGAAAATTCAGCAGTGGCAACAAGACTGGAAAAGGTCAGTTGTTCCAGTATATGTATTTTAGAGCTTGTTCTCTGTAGTGGTGAAATGTGTCCCACAAAGTGTTAGACAGGACTGAAGCAAACTAGTGCAAAATGTT
>NW_011426044.1:0-502 GCF_000754665.1 Bison bison bison
CGCACGCACGCACGTACACACACACACACACACACACACACCCAAGATCAGAACCAAAACAAAAAACAAAAAAAATTGTCTTTCTTACGTTTCACATGTCAGGATGGTGCCAGACACTATTATTGGATAGTACAAAAATCTTCTTTTGTTTCTGTAGTAAAAGGGAGGTCCTTTCAAGGCGTGAATGTTTCAGAACTTTAATTTATTTGGAAATGACCCAGCTCTTCAGTACACTGTCGTCACTTAGTTTAGCACAGGATAGAAACTCGGGTAACCCAAACACCTGGAGAAACGATTGTATGTTCAATTCAGTTCAGTGGCTCAGTCGTGTCTGACTCTTTGGGACCCCGTGGCCTGCAGGACGCTGGGCTTCCGTGCCCATCACCAACTCCGAGGGGCTTGCTCAAACTCATGTCCATCGAATCAGTGATGCCATCCAACCATCTTAGCCTCTATCGTCCCCTTCTCCTCTGCCTTCAATCAAGACTCTCATAGGCAGATA
>NW_011426045.1:0-511 GCF_000754665.1 Bison bison bison
CAAACATCACCAGAGATGTTAGTGGGTGCCTTGGGAGGCTTGTGGATTGGTCCAAGGACCACATTTGTAGAAGCTATTTTCAAGGTATTTTGACTCCACTCCAGTCTGTAAAGAAAAGAACTTCGATGAGCTTGTTAGCCATCTTGTCTAAATCCCTAAATCTGCATTCCTAGTGTTTACCTCCTCCCTGGACAGCTTGTTAAAGGACTGGTCCTCAGGTCTCACCAGAAACCTGCGACTCCAAGCTCCTAGGCTTAGGAAACAGCTTTTTCAGCACTGCCCCCTCCCAAGGTGCTTCAGAAGTTGATGGAAGGTTAAGAGTTGCTGGCAAAGAGCAGGTTTCCCTGCCCCACCCAGCCCAGAATGCCAGGCTGCTGACTACTGCAGGTCAGGGCAGGGGTCAGGAGACAGACACAGCTGAGGAGGGGGCCTTTGCTCCCCTTCGCCTCACCCATGCCACTCTACAGATCTCGATCCCAGCCTGGGTGCCATTTCCATGCCGGCCCTTTAT
>NW_011426046.1:0-533 GCF_000754665.1 Bison bison bison
AGCTATTTCTGGTTTGTTGAACTCTTTGGAAAAAAACTTCTCCTTTGGCACTCACTTATATCTTCATGAAGTCATTTTGGTTATTTGAATTTTGCTCTGTTTTGGAATCTGGTCTGGCAGTCGGCCAGCTGAAATGGGGGTCAGTTTGATTTGATTATGTCTGCTCTGATTTTGTTTTTAATGCTTCAACCTGCTTAGGGTTACTGAGTCATCTGGAATATAGACTGAACTCTTGGGAAGTTTGAAGATGAGTTCTTTTATTTTCTTTCTAGTGGAAGAAAGTTGCCTACTCTTTCATCTCAGTGAAAAGTCCCATTTTAACTCGCTGTCACTATTGGTTGGAGCTGCTAATTGCTAGAAGGAGAGGGGAAGAAAGCTTTAGTTCAGCAGTACTTTTCCCTCCTGCTTGTTCTAGGAAAGCTATTTATGACTCTTTAAAATAGTGATTATCCTAAACTGTTAAAATCAAACCTCCATTCACAGCTTGGATTTCTTGCTAATTCAGGGGAAAAACATTTCCAGTTATTTTAATT
>NW_011426047.1:0-592 GCF_000754665.1 Bison bison bison
TGGAGACTCAGCTGGAAGTTCAAGGGAAGAATGACAAGGAACTTTATGAATTGGAGCTGTAAGGTAACTCTTTGACAGAGAGAGCGAGATGCAGTGGGGGACAGCACCCAGTGAAATCAGAGGTGAGATCACAAAGCAAAAAAGTAGGCAGACTCTGGTTTTTTGGGGGGGGATGCTCGAGAATATCCGGGCGGATTCCTGAGGCTCCATCCCACATTTGCGTATGCCCAGCCTTCTTCCTCATCACATTTGTCCAGAGTGGAATGCCTCACCGGCTCCCGGCACATGATCAGTGCATGCTCAGTCACTATATCAGTGCGTGATCAACCACGTGATCACTGACGGCACACTCTCGTGAACAGCGCCTCTCAGTCACGTGATCACCGTATGATAAACGCGTGGTCAGTGAAGGACCAGCCACGTGATCACTGCATGCGCAGTCAGGTGGTCAGTTTCTGATCAGCCACGTGATCAGTGCGTGCACAGTCCCATGATCAGCGCCTGTCAGTCACTGATCACTGCCTGAGAAACTGGTGATCATTGCATGATGAGCCATGTGATCAGTGCCTGATCAGCCACGTCATCAGTGCAT
>NW_011426048.1:0-512 GCF_000754665.1 Bison bison bison
AAAAGCGAAAGGTGCCTCACCCTAGACACCTTCTCGAGTGGGTCTTAGCAGCCCAGGCATAATTAGTAAGCGTGGTGGGTTCCGCGCTCCAGATGGAGACTCAGCTGGAAGTTAAAGGGAAGAATGACAAGAAAATTTATGAATTGGAGCTGTAAGTTGACTCTTTGACAGAGAGAGCGAGATGGTGGTGGGGGACAGCACCCAGTGAAATCAGAGGTGAGAGCACAAAGCAATACAGTGGGCAGACTTCGGTTTTCTTGGGGGGAGATGCTCGAGAACATCCGGGTGGACTCCTGAGGCTCGATCCCACATTTGTGTATGCCGAGCCTCCTTCCTCATGACCTTTGTCCAGAGTGGAATGCCTCCCCGGCTCCCGGCACATGATCAGTGCATGCTCAGTCACGATATCAGTGCCTGCTCCGCCCCGTGATCACTGACGGCACAGTCACGTGATCAGCGCCTCTCAGTCACGTGATCACCGTATGATAAACACGTGATCAGTGAACGACCAG
>NW_011426049.1:0-537 GCF_000754665.1 Bison bison bison
GAAACCCTGGCTTCCCTTGACTTGTGCAGGTGACCTCAGGGGGCTTCTCATGGTGGCTCTGAGAAGTCAGGGAATCTGGAGGTGGGAGGGGCCTCTCGGCACTCCACTGGGTTTGGTACATTGGAAGAGGGCCTCATCTCCAGTTGAGGCAGGAACCTCAGGGTTCCTCTGACTTCAGACTCCGATCGCAAGGTCCCTGCAGACTTGGGACAGGAGAGTCAGGCCTCGTCTTGGGTTGAGGCATGGAACTCCGCTTGCCCCTGACGTGTTCCCGGGGAGACAGGCCACTTGTCGAGCGGTATTTGGAACCTGGGGGTCTTTTCCCGACGATGCACGGGCGAGTCACTGCCCCTTCGTGTTGACTTCATTCACAGGGTGGAGTTGGAAGAGGTGTCCGGGCATCGGGTTCTTATCAAGAGGAGACCGGGAAATCGGGGGTCCTTCAGAATGTGGAACCACCCACGAGGCCACGTCTGGAATGTCGTCGTGAGACCGGCCTCATCCTGAGGTGTGACCGGAAGGTCGGGAACCCCTTCC
>NW_011426050.1:0-883 GCF_000754665.1 Bison bison bison
TGTGACTGATAATGCACTGATTACGTGCCTGATAATGCACTGATAACGTGGCTGATCATGCATTGATCACGTGACTGATCATGCATTGATCACGTGCCTGATCATGCACTGATCACGTGGCTGAATATGCACTGATCACGAAGCTGATCATACACTGACCAAGGGACCCTGCATGCACTGATCACTTGGCTGATCATGCACTGATCACGTTGCTATCATTCACTGATCACGTGGCTATCATGCCATTGACCACGTGACTGGTCATGCACTGGTCACGTGGCTGATCACGCACTGATCACATGTTTCTCATGCATTGATCACGTGACTCAGAGGCGCGGATTACGGGAATGTGCAGGCACTGATCACGTGGTTGATCATGCACTGATACCATGACTGAGCATGGACTGTCATTTGACTATCATGTAGTGATCACGTGACTGAATGGCGCTGAACATGTGACTGATCATGCGCTGATCATGTTTGCTATCATACACTGATCATGTGGCTCTGGAGGCAATATTAAAGAGCTGAGTAGGCACGAATCACACAATCAGCAGGCAATAATCATGGGAGCTCAGCTATGACGAATCATGCTGCTCAGATGGCAATAATCAAGCAGCTGAGCAGGCAGGAATTACGCAGCACAGCTGGCAATTGTCAAGCAGATGAGAGGGAGGAATCATGCAGCTCAGCTGGCAATTGTCAAGCAGATGAGCAGACAGGAATCACGCAGCTCAGCAGGCCCTAGATCATGTGAGTGAGCAACGCAACTGTTCACGTGGCTGATCATACACTGATCACATGACTGATCGTGCACTGATCACGTGGCTATCATTCACTGATCACGTGACTGCGCATGCACTGATCACGTGGATGATCATGC
>NW_011426051.1:0-516 GCF_000754665.1 Bison bison bison
TCTCTAAACATTTACAACCAGTGAATCCTAAAGGAGATCAACCCTGAATATTCTTTGGAAGGGCTGATGTTGAAGCTGAAGCTCCAAAACGTTGGCCACCTGATGCGAATCTGTCTGTTTGGAAAGAACTCTGACGCTAGGAAGGATGGAAGACAAGAGGAGAAGGGGATGACAGAGGACGAAATGGATGGATGGCATCCCTGACTCAATAGACATGAGTTTGAGCAATGTCTGGGAGACAGTGAAGGACAGGGAATATTTGTGTGCTAAGGTTCACAGGGTCGCAAAGAGTCAGACAGGACTGAGTGACTGAACAACAACAAAGGTGTCACACAGTTCAGTTAGTGCAACAGGGTTCTTAACGTAGAAAAAAAACAAAACAAAACAAAAACAAAACAAAAACATGGAATGGCCATGGAAAAATATCATCATTGTGCTTAGATTATGAAGGTTGGCTTTGCAGTTTCAGCTGGAGTGGTCACCCCGGTGGGCCTGCTCCAGGGTACAGATCAGGTT
>NW_011426052.1:0-531 GCF_000754665.1 Bison bison bison
CGCCGCAGTCTCATGGAGAGCCATGGTCCCCGGCCGTGCGCCGTGGGCACAAGCAGTTGGTCGCACTCCGAGAAGCCGCGTGCGCTCCCTCTGTAGTACAACCAGCCCATCAGTCGCTACTCTGAAGTTGAAAATCTTCAAAGACTGTTGTCAAACATACAAAAAAAAAAAAAAAGGACAGCTGTCTGCAATGGGGAGGGGAGAGCGCAACTCAAGGAATAAAAAGTATGAGTCTAAACAGAAAGGGAGTTGGGAATGTGAAAAATAAGATTGGAAGAGAGGTAGGGGGGAGCAAAAGGAAAAAATAAAGGAGTCCCAGGGCCGAGATCAGAAGCAGTGGTAATTTCTTCCCTGGCCGCACACTGTGCACCTTTGAGGTGGTGTTGTCTAACACTGCACCGACCCCCCTCGTTCTGGCCCACCCCTCCTCCCATCTCTTTGTACAGAAAATGAAGAAAGCTGCTGCGGGCTAGTGGCAGAACACTGCTGAGTTTGGCTGCCTGAAGCTGATCTATCAAGGGAGAAGGGAAC
>NW_011426053.1:0-748 GCF_000754665.1 Bison bison bison
GGCTTCCCTCGACTTGTGCAGGTGACCTCAGGGGGCTTCTCATGGTGGCTCTGAGAAGTCAGGGAAACTGGAGGTGGGGGGGGGCCTCTCGGGACTCCACGGGGTTTGGTGCATTGGAAGAGGGCCTCATCTCCAGTTGAGGCAGGAACCTCAGGGTTCCTCTGATTTCAGACTCCGATCGCAGGGTCCCTGCAGACTGGGGACAGGAGAGTCAGGCCTCGTCTTGGGTTGAGGCATGGAACTCCGCTTGCCTCTCGAGGTGTCCCCGGGGAGAGAGGCCACTTGTCGAGCGGTATTTGGAACCTGGGTGACTTTTCCGGACGATGCACGGGCGAGTCACTGCCCCTTCGTGTTGACTTCATTCACAGGGTGGAGTTCGGAGAGGTGTCCGGGCATCGGGTTCTTACCAAGAGGGGACCGGGAAATCGGGGTGCTTCGCAATGTGGAAGCACCCACGAGGCCACGTCTGGAATGTCGTCGTGAGACCGGCCTCATCCTGAGGTGCGACCGGAAGGTCGGGAACCCCTTCCAGACAAAGCAGGGGAATCGACCCTCCTGTGGAGATCAGGAGGGTAGAAGGGGCTCAGAGGACGTGGTGCTGGAAAACCTCGGTGTTCCTCTCCAGGGAGACCGGGATGCCGGGGAACTTTGTGGGGGCGCATCAAGGGTTCCAAGTACCGTTTCGACCTCCAATTCCTAACGTGGGACTTCACCTGAGACGCTGTAGCGGGAAAGGGCTTCATCTTGC
>NW_011426054.1:0-592 GCF_000754665.1 Bison bison bison
AAGTCGAGG
Organism: Bison bison bison; assembly: GCF_000754665.1. Taxonomy (NCBI): domain Eukaryota; kingdom Metazoa; phylum Chordata; class Mammalia; order Artiodactyla; family Bovidae; genus Bison; species Bison bison. Next base: position 10 of record NW_011426054.1, read on the forward strand.
GACCCCAGGGTGTCCTGCCTCAACCCGAGAAAGACCTCGAGAGACCTTCTTCAACACGTCTCGAGGCCAGATTCCCCTACTATGACTTGAGAGCAATGACGCGCTCCCCCTCGTCATTCGCATGGAGACCCGACTTCCCTGGCGCCCCACGAGAGGCTCATTGACCTCGCCGTCTTACCTAGGGAGAAACCACACACGGTGGCCGCCGCTCGAGAACAACCCTGAGACTCCCCCATCATCGCGAGTTGAGGGCCTTCGTCTCCTGTATGGCCTAGAGACCAATCTCTCGACCTCTCTCCAACGCCTCAGGAGGCTTGACTCCCTTTAGTCCACCCAGTGAGCTCCAAGAGATACCCGTCGCGACTCGAGAGCATAGCGGGTTTCTTTGCTTCCACTCGACATGAATGCCTGTCTCCCCGGGTGTGTCTGGAATGCAACCCTGAGATCCCTCTCGCCCCTGGAGAGGAACATTGGCTTCTGGACAGAAGCCTAGATGAGGTCTATTGGCCCTGCAGTCACTCGAGAGCAATCCCCAGCTTTCCTTCGCACTCGAATGGAAGATTGGACTTCCCTGGGCCAACAC
>NW_011426055.1:0-580 GCF_000754665.1 Bison bison bison
CTCTTGGAGCTCACTGGGTGGACTCAAGGGAGTCAAGCCTCCTGAGGCGTTTGGAGAGAGGTCGCGAGATTGGTCTCTAGGCCATGCAGGAGACGAAGGCCCTCATCTCTCGATGACGGGGGAATCTCGGGGTTGTTCTCGAGCGGCGGCCCCAGTGTGCGGTTTCTCACGAGGTACGACGGCGAGGTCAGCGAGCCTCTCGTGGGGCGCCAGGGAAGTCGGGTCTCCATGCGAGTGGCGAGGGGAGCGCGTCATTGCTCCTGAGCCATGGTAGGGGAATCTGGCCTCGAGACGTGTTGAAGAAGGTCTCTCGAGGTCTTTCTCGGGTTGAGGCAGGAAACCCTGGGTTCCCTCGACTTGTGCAGTTGACCTCAGGGAGCTTCTCATGGTGGCTCTGAGAAGCCAGGGAAACTGGAGGTGGGAGGGGCCTCTCGGGACCCCACTGGGTTTGGTGCATTGGAAGAGGGCCTCATCTCCAGTTAAGGGAGGAACAGCAGGGTACCTCTGATTTCAGACTCCGATCGCAGGGTCCCTGCAGACTGGGGACAGGAGAGTCGGGCCTCGTCTTGGGGTGAGGCAT
>NW_011426056.1:0-720 GCF_000754665.1 Bison bison bison
AGACTCCGATCGCAGGGTCCCTGCAGACTGGGGACAGGAGAGTCAGGCCTCGTCTTGGGTGGAGGCATGGAACTCCGCTTGCCTCTCGAGATGTCCCCGGGGAGAGAGGCCGCTTGTCGAGCTGTATTTGGTAACCTGGGGTTTTTTCCGTACGACGCACGGAAAAACTGCCCCTTCGTGTTGACTTCATTCACAGGGTGGAGTTCGGAGAGGTGTCCGGGCATCGGGTTCTTATCAAGAGGGGACCGGGAAATCGGGGTCCTACAGAATGTGGAACCACCCACGAGGCCACGTCTGGACTGTCTTCGTGAGACCGGCATCATCCTGAGGTGCGACCGGAAGGTCGGGAACCCCTTCCAGACAAAGCAGGGGAGTCGACCCTCCTGTCCAGATCAGGAGGGGAGAAAGGGCTCAGAGGAGTGGGTGCCGGAAAACCTCGGTGTTCCTCTCGAGGGAGACCGGGATTTCGGGGAACTTTGTGGTTCTCATCAAGGGTGCCAAGTGCCCTTTCGACCTCCAATTTCTAACGTGGGACTTCTCCTGAGACGCTGTAGCGGGAAAGGGCTTCATCTTGCGATGACGGGGGAGCCACGTGGTTTTTCTGGAGTTACGGCGGGATTCTCGAGTTACGACGGGGGAATTCAGGCTGCCTCTTTGTTGGCCCAGGCAAGTCCAATCTTCCATTCGAGTTGCGAAGGAAGCTGGGGATTGCTCTCGAGT
>NW_011426057.1:0-564 GCF_000754665.1 Bison bison bison
CCTAGAGACCAATCTCCCGACCTCTTTCCAAACGCCTCAGGAGGCTTGACTCCCTTGAGTCCACCCAGTGAGCTCCAAGAGATACCCGTCGCGATTCGAGAGCAGAGCGGGGTTCTTTGCTTCCACTCGAGATGAATGCCTGTCTCCCCGGGTGCGTCTGGAATGCAACCCCAAGATCCCTGTCGCCCCTGGAGAGGAACATTGGCTTCTGGACACAAGCCTAGATGAGGTCTATTGGCCCTGCACTCACTCGGGAGCAATCCCCAGCTTTCCTTCGCAACTCGAATGGAAGATTGGACTTCCCTGGGCCAACACAAGAGGCATCCCGAATTCCCCGTCGTAACTCGAGAATCCCGCCGCAACTCGAGAAAAACCCACGTGGTTGCCCCGTCATCGCAAGATGAAGCCCTTTCCCGCTACAGCGTCTCAGGAGAAGTCCCACGTTAGGAATTGGAGGTCGAAACGGTACTTGGCACCCTTGATGCGCCCCCACAAAGTTCCCCGGCATCCCGGTCTCCCTGGAGAGGAACACCGAGGTTTTCTGGCACCACTTCCTCTGAGCCC
>NW_011426058.1:0-553 GCF_000754665.1 Bison bison bison
TTCGTTTCCAAGGCAACCATCGGAATAGTCACAGTATCCAAGTCTATGCCCCAACCAGTAACACTGAAGAAGCTGAAGTTGAATGGTTCTATGAAAACCTACAAGACCTTTTAGAACTAACACCCAAAAAAGATGTCCTTTTTGTTATAGGGGACTGGAATGCAAAAGTTGGAAGTCAAGAAACACCTGGAGTAACAGGCAAATTTGGCCTTGGAATATGGAATGAAGCAGGGCAAAGGCTAATAGAGTTTTGCCAAGAGAACGCACTGGTCATAGCAAACACCCTCTTCCAACAACATACGAGAAGACTCTACACATAGGACATCTCCAGATGGTCAACACCGAATCAGATTGATTATATTCTTTGCAGCCAAAGATGGAGAAGCTCTATACAGTCAGCAAAAACAGACCAGGAGCTGACTGTGGCTCAGATCATGAACTCTAATTGCCAAAATTCAGACTTAAATTGAAGAAAGTAGGGAAAACCACTAGAACCAAGTTCAGGTATGGACCTAAATCAAATCCCTATGATTATACAGTGGAAGTGAGAAAT
>NW_011426059.1:0-794 GCF_000754665.1 Bison bison bison
GTCAATCGACATTATGCCATTTTAACACAATAAAGGACAAAAACACATCTGCCTGCAGAAAAGCATTTCCCTGAATCTAGCACCTTTTCATAATAGGGGTTAAAGTAAACCACTTAATAACTAAGAACAGAAGAGAACTTTCTCAAAGGGTACCTGTAAACGACCACAGCTAAATCATACTTAATAATGAAACACTGAAAGCTTTCCCTATAAGATTGGGAACAACATAAGGAAGTCTATTCCACACTTTGGTTCAATATTATACTGGCAGTTCTATAACCAGAGCAATCAGGTAAGAAAAGGAATTGTTGTTGTTGCTTAAAACAAACAAACAAAAAACAAGCCTTCAGAATGGAAAGGAAAAAGTCAAAGTATATTGGAGATACCATACCTTTATATATAGAAAATCCCAAAGAAACCACAGGTATTAGAATTAATAAAAAGCTTGAAGAATATAAGATAAATATTTTAAAAGTCAATCACATTTCTATACAGTAGCAACAAATGTTCTGAAAATGAAGTCAAGTAAACACTTGACTCTACATTAGCATTAAAAATAATACTTAGGATGTCAGAAAGAGAAAGACAAATATCATATGGTATCACTTACATATGGACTATAAACTTAACACAAATGAACTTATCTGTGAAACAGAAACAGACTCACAGACATAGTGAGCAGACTATGTGATTACCAAAGAGAGGAAAGGGTGGGAGAGGCACAGATTGGGAGCTGGTGACTGCAGATGCAAACTATAATGTTAATATATAGAAAAGATAAAAAAAGACCCTAC
>NW_011426060.1:0-624 GCF_000754665.1 Bison bison bison
CCCAAGAAAAAGAAATGCAAAAAAAACCAAAATGGCTGTCTGGGGAGGCCTTACAAATAGCTGTGAAAAGAAGAGAAGCGAAAAGCAAAGGAGAAAAGGAAAGATATAAACATCTGAATGCAGAGTTCCAAAGAATTGCAAGAAGAGATAAGAAAGCCTTCAGTGATCAATGCAAAGAAATAGAGGAAAACAACAGAATGGGAAAGACTAGAGATCTCTTCAAGAAAATCAGAGATACCAAAGGAACATTTCATGCAAAGATGGGCTCAATAAAGGACAGAAATGGTGTGGACCTAACAGAAGCAGAAGATATTAAGAAGAGATGGCAAGAATACACAGAAGAATTGTACAAAAAAGATCTTCATGACCCAGATAATCACGATGGTGTGATCACTGACCTACGAGCCAGACATCCTGGAATGTGAAGTCAAGTGGGCCTTAGAAAGCATCACTATGAACAAAGCTAATGGAGGTGATGGAATTCCAGTTGAGCTATTCCAAATCCTGAAAGATGATGCTGTGAAAGTGCTGCACTCAATATGCCAGCAAATTTGGAAAACTCAGCAGTGGCCACAGGACTGGAAAAGGTCATTTTTCATTCCAATCCCAAAGAAAGGCAATGCC
>NW_011426061.1:0-507 GCF_000754665.1 Bison bison bison
AAACTCCAAGGAGGGACCACTTCACATGAGTCCGGCTGGGCCTCACTGCGATGTCTGTCAATAACCGATGCTGGAGAAGATGTGGAGCAAAGGGAACTCTCCTCCACGGTGAGTAGGAATGGGCGTGGGTAGAGCCGGTATGGAAAAGAATATGGAGGTTCCCGAAGGAACTAAAAGTGGAAGTAGCCTATGGTCCAGCAGTCCGACTCCCAGGCATAGATCCACCCACGGTATAAGTGAACAAGATAGATGCCCCGTTTGGGCACATCTATCTGTGCGTGCGCGCGCACATGCGCATGCGCGATCGCCTCGAGGCAGGGGGTGGGGCGGGGGCCGGGGCTCTGGCTGGGAGTCGGTGCAAGCCCCGGGATTGCCTGAGGCAAGCCAAAGGAGCCCCAGGTGGAGACGGGACTGCCGGTCGTCGGGTGTCCTGGAAGCCGAATGCGAATGCGGAGGGGCTCGGCGGGCCGCGCGGAGGCAACCCGAGGTCTGCAGCGGGAGTCGGGG
>NW_011426062.1:0-587 GCF_000754665.1 Bison bison bison
CAACAAATCACAGAAGAAATCAAAAAAGAAATCAAAATTTGCATAGAAACGAATGAAAATGAAAACACAACAACCCAAAACCTGTGGGACACAGTAAAAGCAGTCCTAAGGGGAAAGTTCATAGCAATACAGGCACACCTCAAGAAACAAGAAAAAAGTCAAATAAATAACCTAACTCTACACCTAAAGCAACTAGAAAAGGAAGAAATGAAGAACCCCAGGGTTAGTAGAAGGAAAGAAATCTTAAAAATTAGAGCAGAAATAAATGCAAAAGAAACAAAAGAGACCATAGCAAAAATCAACAAAGCCAAAAGCTGGTTCTTTGAAAGGATAAATAAAATTGACAAACCATTAGCCAGACTCATCAAGAAACAAAGGGAGAAAAATCAAATCAATAAAATTAGAAAAGAAATGGAGAGATCACAACAGATAACACAGAAATACAAAGGATCATAAGACACTATTATCAACAATTATATGCCAATAAAATGGACAACGAGGAAGAAATGGACAAAATTCTTAGAAAAGTACAACTTTCCACAACTCGACCAGGAAGAAATAGAAAACCTTAACAGACCATCACAAGC
>NW_011426063.1:0-607 GCF_000754665.1 Bison bison bison
GGTAAAAAATGCATTGCTTAGCTCAAAGTTTGTCTGGGAAATTCTTACACATCAGGAGATGGCTCCGAGCTGGATTTCCACAAACAAGAACATCCATGCAAAGGACAAGCCTGCACAGCTCTGTGCCCATCTGCCTCCCCACAGCCAGCAGCTATTTCCAAGTGACTTTTTTTTTTTTTTAATTTTTTGCGCCCCCTCCCCCTGAGGGCCACTTCCCTTAATCACGGGTCACCTTGGAGTTCGCAAGAGTCAGAAAAGAGGAGGGCAGTGCAGATCCCGACAAACCTACTGGGAGTCTCCCAGGATTGACATCAGGGATGGAACAGGGTACTGCAGGGACCACACGGTTCTGGGGGGCGGGGGTTGGACCCCTCAGTCCTCACTCATAAATGTCTCCAAGTGACTTCTTAAGGCCTTCACCAAACTACAGGGGCACCTCTGGGTTTCCTGTTTCCCTAATTTTTCGGACTCTTCTCTTAAAAAAAAAAGAAAACAAAAACCAAACAAAAACATGCACATTTATTCATAGAATTCCACAGTGGAAGGAAAACTGGCCTTCAATTTTTAGAGCCCAATTTGCAAAAACTTGGAGCTTGTTTTTTTTTTT
>NW_011426064.1:0-534 GCF_000754665.1 Bison bison bison
TAGAGGCAGGTGGATGTGCTGTGCGGGCTTCCCCTCGTGCGTTTGGGCTCCCTAGCACAGCCGCAGCGCAGGGGAACCAGCCCATGATCAGTGAGCTCCGGGCAGTACTTTGGTCCCAGGTTTGGAGCCCAATGCCCGGAACGCGGGAGAGAAGAGGCTGGCTGCCGGCGGGTGCTTGCAAGCCTGTTACTGGGAAGGACCGAGTGAGCTTCCACACCGGCGGAGCTCCAGCTCTGCGCCCAGGCGCGATAGCACAGAGCCCCGGCCGAGAGGCTGCTCTGGGCTGGGCGAGCCTCCCCAAGCCCTGCCCAGCTTCTAGGATTCGCGCCCGGGAAGGAGCAGGCTGCGGGAGTGTGGGAGACGTGACTGGTGCCTGACTGGTGCCTCAGCTCAGCTCTCGCCTTCCCTTCGGACCTAGGAGCCAGGCGTCCTTGCAGAGGGCTTAGGGGCTGGGGGTGTGCACACTGCCAAAGCCTCCGCAGGGAGAGCTCTTTCCGAGGGAAAGGAAGCGCCCAGGCTGCATTCCCAAGCTGG
>NW_011426065.1:0-540 GCF_000754665.1 Bison bison bison
ACCAGAAACTACAAAACTCCTAGAGGAGAACATAGGCAAAACACTCTCTGACATACATCACAGCAGGATCCTCTATGACCCACCTCCCAGAATATTGGAAATAAAAGCAAAAATAAACAAATGGAACCTAATTAACCTTAAAAGCTTCTGCACATCAAAGGAAACTATTAGCAAGGTGAAAAGACAGCCTTCAGAATGGGAGAAAATAATAGCAAATGAAGCAACTGACAAACAACTAATCTCAAAAATATACAAGCAACTCCTACAGCTCAACTCCAGAAAAATAAATGACCCAATCAAAAAATGGGCCAAAGAACTAAATAGACATTTCTCCAAAGAAGACATACAGATGGCTAACAAACACATGAAAAGATGCTCAACATCACTCATTATCAGAGAAATGCAAAATCAAAACCACTATGAAGGTACCATTTCACACCAGACAGAATGGCTGCGATACAAAAGTCTATAAGCCAATAAATGCTGGAGAGGATGTGGAGAAAAGGGAACCCTCTTACACTGTTGGTGGGAATGCAAACT
>NW_011426066.1:0-688 GCF_000754665.1 Bison bison bison
TTTTTTTGTTTTTTTTTAATTTTTTTTTTGTTTTCTTTTTTTTTTTAGTAAAAGATTCCGAAAAATGAGGGAAACAGGAAACCCAGAGGTGCCCCTGTAGTTTGGCGAAGGCCTTAGGAGGTCACTTGGAAATGCTGCTGGCTGTGAGGGGGGGAGGGGGGCAGATGTGCACAGAGCTGTGCAGGCTTGTCCTTTGCATGGATGTTCTTTGTAGAAATCCACCTCGGAGCCATCTCCTGATGTGTAAGAATTTCCCACACAAACCTTGAGCTAAGCAATGCGTTTTTTCCTTAGGAAATGTTGGTCTTCAGCGATGTTCAAAGCCTGTGTATTTCGGCTAGACTCTGGCTTCAGGTCGGTTCCCCCAAAAGGCTCAGAAGCGACCTGAACCAAACAGTAAGTTTTCCTCTTACCTTGTTCTCCTCATTCTATGTTAAGGACATGACATATTTGCCTGGAAATCTGCCTTTCTTCAAGATTCATGTCAATCATTTTTTAGCCCGGGATGACTCACCTGCTGCCCATGTTATCTCAATGCATGTCGTGGGTGAGGGGTCTGGTGTCATGCTCTGAGACACTGCCTTTGGTTTCTTAGCTAGACTGCTAGTGACTGCATCACCTCGGGACTAAACGACCCGCGAAGGGGGGTACTCGTTACTCGTCCCCCCCCACCCCGCCCCAAGTCCTA
>NW_011426067.1:0-596 GCF_000754665.1 Bison bison bison
CAGTTTTACGCCCAGATAACCGAGTGGCGGGTAGGCGATAAGTCGCAGCATTGGTGCTCGCCTAAACACCACATCACTTGAGCTGCTCGGACCTGGGAAGAGCACAAAACTCAGGCCCAACTGAGTCTGCGCCTCTGAGGACTACCCGAGTGCCTGAACCTGAGCGGCTTAGACCTGGGAGGTACATGCAACCCAGGGCCAGCCTCGGATTGTTCCCGGCGGAACAACCTAGAGCCCGAGCAGTGTAGGGCAGGGAGGCTACACGCACCGTGAGCGGGGGCAGACCCAGTGTGGCTGAGGCACTGCGAGCGCACGCCAGTGTTATTTGTTTGCAGCATCCCTCCCTCCCTCCCCACAGCGCGACCTGAACAAAGAGAAGAAATACAGCTCCACCCATCAGAACACCGACACAAGCTTCCCTAACCAGGAAACCTTGACAAGCCACCTGTACAAACCCACACACAGAGAGGAAAAAGCCACAATAAAGAGAACTCCACAAAACTGCCAGAATACAGAAAGGACACCCCAAAACTCAGCAATTTAAACAAGAAGAGACAGAGGAATAGCCAGCAGATAAAGGAACAGGATACATGCCA
>NW_011426068.1:0-607 GCF_000754665.1 Bison bison bison
AGCTCCAAGAGATACCCGTCGCGACTCGAGAGCAGAGCGGGGTTCTTTGCTTCCACTCGAGATGGATGCCTGTCTCCCCGGGTGTGTCTGGAATGCAACCCCGAGATCCCTTTCGCCCCTGTGGAGGAACACTGGCTTCTGGACACAAGCCTAGATGAGGTCTATTGGCCCTGCAGTCACTCGAGAGCAATCCCCAGCTTTCCTTCGCAACTCGAATGGAAGATTGGACTTCCCTGGGCCAACACAAGAGGCATCCTGAATTCCCCGTCGTAACTCGAGAATCCCTGCCACAACTCGAGAAAATCCACGTGGTTCCCCCGTCATCGCAAGATGAAGCCCTTTCCCGCTACAGTGTCTCAGGAGAAGTCCCACGTTAGGTATTGGAGGTCGAAACGGTACTTGGCACCCTTGATGCGACCCACAAAGTGCCCCGACATTCCGGGTCTCCCTCGAGAGGAACACCGAGGTTTTCCGGCACCACTTCCTCTGAGCCCCTTCTACCCTCCTGATCTGGACAGGAGGGTCGACTCCCCTGCTTTGTCTGGAAGGGTTCCCGACTTCCGGTCACACCTCAGGACTGAGGCCGGTCTCACGATGACATTCCAGA
>NW_011426069.1:0-698 GCF_000754665.1 Bison bison bison
CCCATGTATTTCCCATGAAGTGATGGGACCAGATGCCATGATCTTAGTTTTCTGAATGTTGTTGAGCTTTAAGCCAACTTTTTCACTCTCCACTTTCACTTTCATCAAGAGGCTTTTGAGTTCCTCTTCACTTTCTGCCATAAGGGTGGTGTCATCTGCATATCTTAGGTGATTGATATTTCTCCTGGCAATCTTTATTCCAGCTTGTGTTTCTTCCAGTCCAGCGTTTCTCATGATGTACTCTGCATATAAGTTAAATAAACAGGGTGACAATATACAGCCTTGATGAACTCCTTTTCCTATTTGGAACCAGTCTGTTGTTCCATGTCCAGTTCTAACTGTTGCTTCCTCGACCTGCATACAAATTTCTCAAGAGGCAGATCAGGTGGTCTAGGTATTCCTATCTCTTGAAGAATTTTCCACAGTTTATTGTGATCCACACAGTCAAAGCCTTTGGCATAGTCAATAAAGCAGAAATAGATGTTTTTCTGGAACTCTCTTGCTTTTTCTATGATCCAGCGGATGTTGGCAATTTGATCTCTGGTTCCTCTTACCTTTTCTAAAACCAGCTTGAACATCAGGAAGTTCACAGTTCACATACTGCTGAAGCCTGGCTTGGAGAATTTTAGCATTCCTTACTAGCGTGTGAGATGAGTGCAATTGTGCAGTAGTTTGACGCATTCTTTGGCATTGCCTTT
>NW_011426070.1:0-639 GCF_000754665.1 Bison bison bison
GAATCAGCACAGCGAGTAGGGAGCCAGTGTTAAGTACCCCTCTCAAGTGGCTCTCCTAGCCAGGACTGAAGCAGGGGATGACAGGCAGAAAAATCTCGGAGGAGTGCTCTCTTGTGCTATGCTTTTGGGGACTATGGAGACGGGTGGATGAAGCCCTCAAGTGCATGCGGAGGACGATGAGAGTTGTTTCTGTGGCTCTGTTTGTAAGCACAGAATGGTGAGACCTGGGGGAAAGGTGGACTACATGAGAAAAGTAGTTTCCAAGCTGAGGTGTCCCTCAGAGTAACTTGGGACTTTTTAAAAAAGACCTCTGCCCAGGTCCTACTTGTAGGGTTTCTGTTTTAGAAAGCCTAGGGTGACAACTGTGTTATGAAACAGCTCTGTGAGTAACTCCGATGCTTATTCCTGATTAAAAACTACTGCCTTAAATTTATTAGAGTTGAGTCATTTGATGCTAGTCAAATAGCTAGCAAAAGAAAAGAATTTAGATTTTTTGGAGAGATTTCCCTTTTTGACTTTATTGTTTTATATTTTTCTCCCCTTCTCCCAGCTATCCACATTCTCACTAAAACAGCTTCCTTTCCCCGGTATTGGTTTTTTGTAATTTCTCACTGAAGGCTTCTCTGAAGAATTATTGGG
>NW_011426071.1:0-633 GCF_000754665.1 Bison bison bison
AAAAGGAGTACGTAAAGGTTGTATATTGTCACCCTGCTTATTTAACTTATATTCAGAGTACATCATGAGAAACGCTGGGCTGGAAGAAGTACAAGTTGGAATCAAGATTGCTGGGAGAAATATCAATAACCTCAGATATGCAGATGACATCACCCTTATGGCAGAAAGTGAAGAGGAACTAAAAAGCCTCTTGATGAAAGTGAAAGAGGAGAGTGAAAAAAGTTGGCTTAAAGCTCAATATTCAGAAAACGAAGATCATGGCATCCGGTCCCATCACTTCATGGCAGATAGATGGGGAAACATTGGACACAGTATCTGACTTTATTTTCTGGGGTCCAAAATCACTGCAGATGGTGACTGCAGCCATGAAATTAAAAGACGCTTACTCCTTGGAAGAAAAGTTATGATAACCTAGATAGCATATTCAAAAGCAGAGACATTACTTTGCCAACAAAGGTCCGTCTATGGTTTTTCCAGTGGTCATGTATGGATGTGAGAATTGGACTGTGAAGAAAGCTGAGCACTGAAGAATTGATGCTTTTGAACTGTGGTGTTGGAGAAGACTCCTGAGTGTCCCTTGGACTGCAAGGAGATCCAACCAGTCCATCCTAAAGGAGATCAGTCCTGGGTGTT
>NW_011426072.1:0-551 GCF_000754665.1 Bison bison bison
ATCCACCCACGGTATAAGTGAACAAGATAGATGCCCCGTTTGGGCACATCTATCTGTGCGTGCGCGCGCACATGCGCATGCGCGATCGCCTCGAGGCAGGGGGTGGGGCGGGGGCCGGGGCTCTGGCTGGAGTCGGTGCAAGCCCCGGGATTGCCTGAGGCAAGCCAAAGGAGCCCCAGGTGGAGACGGGACTGCCGGTCGTCGGGTGTCCTGGAAGCCGAATGCGAATGCGGAGGGGCTCGCGGGCCGCGCGGAGGCAACCCAGGTCTGCAGCGGGAGTCGGGGCCCCGGCCACCCGCTCCCCGCGGCCCGGGAGGGGCTGGGGCTGCGGGGGGGATCCAAGAATCGGGACGCGCGGCGGGGGCTAAAGGACCTCTTCTGCTAGGCAAAAAGCCTCGAGCACCCGGGATTCCCAGGTGGTCTCCCATCCCAAGATACTAACCAGGCCCGACCCTGCTTAGCTTCCGAGATCAGACGAGATCGAGCGCCTTCAGGCTGATACGGCCTGAGACGGTGGCGGTTGGCTCGGGGGCGCCCTAAGAGCCTTGCGC
>NW_011426073.1:0-642 GCF_000754665.1 Bison bison bison
AAAGCCCTTGAAGGTATCGTATGGACACGGTGTGCCCAGCTGTAAATTTAGGTATCTATTTTTAACCCCTTTCACAGTGTCAGAATGTTAGACCTGGAAGGGGCCTTTGAGGTCATCTGATCCAAGCCACTCAATTTCCAAAGGCAGGTAGTAAAGATCAGAGGCATAAGAGACTCACTGAAGTCAAGCAGGAGATTATTTAGTATAGCTGATCTGGAACCTGTGTTTTTCTAAGTCTCAGCATTACTGTTCTTTGTCTCGCTTTTACTTATATCTGTTTTAAAATTATTAAATATCATTGCACTGTATACAGTAAAAAACAAAAACTACTCTCTTCCAACAGACTTCCCTCCCACTCTTCCATGTTGTCCAACATTTTAGGGGAAACCACTATTGATAGTTGGGCTTCTCTGGTGGCTCAACCAGTAAAGAACCCACCTGCCAATGCAGGAGACATAAAGAGACGTGGGTTTAATCCCTGGGATGGGAAGATTCCCTGGAGGAGGGCATGGCAACCCACTCTAATATTCTTGCCTGGAAAACTCCACGGACAGAGGAGCCTGGAGGCCTAGAGTCTGTGGAGTTGCAAAGAGTCAGACAAGACTGAGCACATGTGCACACACTATTATCAGTTTGCTATAT
>NW_011426074.1:0-558 GCF_000754665.1 Bison bison bison
GGCGAAACACCTCAAGACACATATTAATCAAATTCACAAAGACCAAACACAAAGAACAAATATTAAAAGCAGCAAGGGAAAAACAACAAATAACACACAAGGGAATTCCCATTAGGATAACAGCTGATCTTTCAATAGAAACTCTTCAAGCTAGGAGGGAATGGCAAGACATACTTAAAATGATGAAAGAAAATAACCTACAGCCCAGATTATTGTACCCAGCAAAGATCTCATTCAACTATGAAGGAGAAATCAAAAGCTTTTCAGACAAGCAAAAGCTGAGAGAATTCTGCACCACCAAACCAGCTCTCCAACAAATACTAAAGGATATTCTCTAGACAGGAAACACAAAAACGGTGTATAAATTCGAACCCAAAACAATAAAATAAATGGCAATGGGATCATACGTATCAGTAATTACATTAAACCTAAATGGGTTGAATGCCCCAACCAAAAGACAAAGACTGGCTGAATGGATACAAAAACAAGACCCCTACATATGTTGTCTACAAGAGACCCACCTCAAAACAGGGGACACATACAGACTGAAAGTGAAGG
>NW_011426075.1:0-523 GCF_000754665.1 Bison bison bison
GACTGAAACCTGATAGGCTTTGATCCTTACCTCAGTTCACCCCAAGTCTCCTCTCTTCTCCTCTCACAGCATAGGAGAGTGGCGAGAGGTACAAGGTGGTTTTCCTGTGACTCTAGAGGCAGTAATCACACGGGCTTCCAGGGTCAGAAAAACTACCTATTGAACTCAAAATTCAATATCAATGTAATCATCCTCTTCCCATTTTGATGTAAAGAACTTTTTACTACCCTCTCTTTTTGGACATTAAACCCCCCTGCTTCAACCATAGGTCACATGTCTGTCAGTCAAGGTCATGATAAATAGCTCCAAGTAGCATTTGCTCTCCTGTCTAGACACTGCCTCCCAGGGTTCATGGGAGAGGTCCAGCCACATTCAGTCCCAGAACCTGGTGTACAGCTCAGCTGCAGTTCAACATGGTGTATCCACTCATAGATGATTTGAGGTGTGAAATGAACTCTGGCTGATACTGGGTCACTCATCAAAGCAGATGCTTTGACCCCAAGTCTGTTGCTGCTCAGTTATC
>NW_011426076.1:0-668 GCF_000754665.1 Bison bison bison
AGGTCAGGAAGCAACAGTTAGAACTGGACTTGGAATAACAGGCTGGTTCCAAATAGGAAAAGGAGTACGTCAAGGCTGTATATTGTCACCCTGTTTATTTAACTTATATGCAGAGTGCATCATGAGAAACGCTGGACTGGAAGAAACACAAGCTGGAATCAAGATTGCTGGGAGAAATCTCAATAACCTCAGATACGCAGATGACACACCCTTATGGCAGAAAGTGAAGAGGAACTCAAAAGCCTCTTGATGAAAGTGAAAGTGGAGAGTGAAAAAGTTGGCTTAAAGCTCAACATTCAGAAAAGGAAGATCATGGCATCCGGTCCCATCACTTCATGGGGAAATAGATGGGGAAATAGTGGAAACAGTGTCAGACTTTATTTTTCTGGGCTCCAAAATCACTACAGATGGTGACTGCAGCCATGAAATTAAAAGACGCTTAACTCCTTGGAAGGAAAGTCATGACCAACCTAGATAGCATATTCAAAAGCAGAGACATTACTTTGCCAACAAAGGTTCGTCTAGCCAAGGCTATGGTTTTTCCTGTGGTCATGTATGGATGTGAGAGTTGGACTGTGAAGAAGGCTGAGCGCCGAAGAATTGATGCTTTTGAACTGTGATGTTGGACAAGACCCTTGAAGAGTCCCTTGGACTGCAAGGGATCCAAC
>NW_011426077.1:0-556 GCF_000754665.1 Bison bison bison
AGCCTAGATGAGGTCTATTGGCCCTGCAGTCACTCGAGAGCAATCCCCAGCTTTCCTTCCCAACTCGAATGGATGATTGGACTTCCCTGGACCAACACAAGAGGCATCCTGAATTCCCCGTCGTAAACTCGAGAATCCTGCTACACCTCGAGAAAAACCACGTGGTTCCCCCGTCATCGCAAGATGTAGCCCTGTGCCGCTACAGCGTCTCAGGAGAAGTCCCAATTTAGGAATTGGAGTTCGAAACGGTACTTGTCACCCTTGATGCGACCCACAAAGTGCCCCGACATCCCGGTCTCCCTCGAGAGGAACACCGAAGATTTCCGGCACCACTTCCTCTGAGCCCCTTCTACCCTCCTGATCTGGACAGGAGGGTCGACTCCCCTGCTTTGTCTGGAAGGGGTCCCCGACCTTCCGGTCACACCTCAGGATGAGGTCGGTCTCACGACGACATTCCAGACGTGGCCTCGTGGGTGGTTCCACATTCCGAAGGACCCCGATTTCCCGGTCCCCTCTTGATAAGAACCCGATGCCCGGACACCTCTTCGAACTCCAC
>NW_011426078.1:0-530 GCF_000754665.1 Bison bison bison
AGAAAAGAGTCCGAAATGCAGTACGTGGTATGCAGTCTCAAAAACTACAGAATGATCTCGTGTTTCCAAGGACAAACCACTCAACTATGACAGTCAGTTCAGTTCAGTCGCTCAGTCGTGGCCAAACTCTTTGCGACCCCATGAATCCCAGCATGCCAGGCCTCCCTGTCCAATCACCAACTCCCAGAGTTCACTCAGACTTATGTCCATAGAGTCAGTGATGCCATCCAGCCATCTCATCCTCTAGTCGTCCCCTTCTCCTCCCTGCCCCCAACTTCCTCCCAGCATCAGAGTCTTTGCCAATGAGTCAACTCTTCGCATGAGGTGGCCAAAGTACTGGAGTTTCAGCTTAAGCATCATTCCTTCCAAGAAATCCCAGGGCTGATCTCCTTCAGAAGAGACTGGTTGGATCTCCTTGCAGTCCAAGGGACTCTAAAGAGTCTTCTCCAACACCACAGTTCAAAAGCATCAATTCCTCGGTGCTCAGCTTTCTTCACAGTCCAGCTCTCACATCCATACATGACCACTGG
>NW_011426079.1:0-508 GCF_000754665.1 Bison bison bison
GAACTCCGGGAGTTGGTGATGGACAGGGAGGCCTGGCGTGCTGCGATTCATGGGGTCGCAAAGAGTCAGACATGACTGAGCGACTGAACTGAACTGAACTGACACTGAACTGACGCCACACTGCCCACAAAAGGTCCAGAGAAATGCCTAGATGTATTTTTACTATGATCATTTTTTGTTTTTTAAAAAATTTTGGTTATTACTCTTTTAACTTTCAGTTTTATAGCCTTCTATTACCTTTCTTTTTAAAAAAAACCTATTTTTTAAAATTAATTCCATATGTATTTTTCATTTTTTTGATTGATTTTGTTTTGTACTTTTTATATTGTGTTTTTGAGAGTCTAACTTCTAGGTTTTTAACCTTTGCTTTTTGATATTTGTTATCAATTTTGTACCGTTAAGAATCGAACCTTCAGTATCCATTTTCACTTAGGGATATGATTACTGGCTTGATTGCTCTCTCCACTTTTGACTCTCCCTTTTCTCCTCATGATCACTTCTATCTCCC
>NW_011426080.1:0-642 GCF_000754665.1 Bison bison bison
ACTCTCAAGAGTCTTCTCCAACACCACAGTTCAAAAGCATCAATTCTTCGGTGCTCAGCTTTCTTCACAGTCTAACTCTCACATCCATACATGACCACTGGAAAACATAGCCTTGACTAGACGGACCTTTGTTGGCAAAGTAACGTCTCTGCTTTTCAATATGCTATCTAGGTTGGTCATAACTTTCCTTCTAAGGAGTAAGCGTCTTTTAATTTTATGGCTGAAGTCACCATCTGCAGTGATTTTGGAGCCCAGAAAAATAAAGTCTGACACTGATTCCACTGTTTCCCCACCTATTTCCTATGAAGTGATGGGACCAGATGCCATGATCTTCATTTTCTGAATGTTGAGCTTTAAGTCAACTTTTTCACTCTTCTCTTTCACTTTCATCAAGAGGCTTTTTAGTTCCTCTTCACTTTCTGCCATAAGGGTGGTGTCATCTGCATAGCTGAGGTTATTGAGTATTTCTCCCGGCAATCTTGATTCCAGCTTGTGCTTCCAGTCCAGCATTTCTATGATGTACTCTGCATAGAAGTTAAATAAGCAGGGTGACAATATACAGCCTTGACTATACTTCCTTTCCTATTGGAACCAGTCTGTTGTCCATGTCCAGTTCTAACTGTTGCTTCCTGACCTGCTATA
>NW_011426081.1:0-618 GCF_000754665.1 Bison bison bison
TGTTCTCGAGCGGCGGCCCCAGTGTGCGTTTTCTCACGAGGTAGAACGGCGAGGTCAGTGAGCCTCTCGTGGGGCGCCAAGGAAGTCGGGTCTCCATGCGAGTGGCGAAGGCGAGCGCGTCATTGCTCTCGAGCCATGGTAGGGTGCTGTGGACCAGCCCCGGCTGATCCAGGGTATTCGAAGGAGAGACGGCGTAGGCGAAGATCAGGAAACAACTGCTTAATTAAATGTTAATTAAGGATATAAAGAGTAATAGAATGAGGATAGCTCAGTGAGGAAATTCAGTGGAGAAAAGAGGCTGAAGAATTCAGCCAGAAGGTAAGAGAAAGAACGACATGGTGAGACCAAGTTTCGGTGAACAAGGCCCGCACTTTATTTTTCAAAGTAGTTTTTATACCTTAAGTAATGCATAGAGGATAATGGGGAAAGGGTAGAGTCTTGCAGCAAACCAGGCTTTCTTCCTGCAAACTTATCATATGCAAACGCTTCGGTGATTTGCATCATCTTCTGGCCCGGAGGCCTGTTAACATTTTAAGACCTTTTCTTCAGAAAACTTATTTTTCTCTAAAGGTGGTTGGTCAGGAGCCACCCTCCAAAAAAGCATTAGATAAAGTTGCA
>NW_011426082.1:0-536 GCF_000754665.1 Bison bison bison
CATATTGCTGAAGCCTGGCTTGGAGAATTTTGAGCATTACTTTACTAGCATGTGAGATGAGTGCAATTGTGCGGTAGTTTGAGCATTCTTTGACACTGCCTTTCTTTGGGATTGGAATGAAAACTGACCTTTTCCAGTCCTGTGGCCACTGCTGACTTTTCCAAATTTGCTGGCATATTGAGTGCAGCTCTTTCACAGCATCATCTTTCAGGATTTGGAATAGCTCAACTGGAATTCCATCACCTCCACTAGCTTTGTCCATAGTGATGCTTTCTAAGGCCCACTTGCCTTTCACATTCCAGGATGTCTAGCTCTAGGTCAGTGATCACACCATCGTGATTATCTGGGTTGTGAAGATCTTTTTTTGTACAGTTCTTCTGTGTATTCTTGCCATCTCTTCTTAATATCTTCTGCTTCTGTTAGGTCCATACCATTTCTGTCCTTTATCGAGCCCGTCTTTGCATGAAATGTTCCTTTGGTATCTCTGTATTTTCTTGAAGAGATCCCTAGTCTTTCCCATTCTGTTTGTTTTCCTC
>NW_011426083.1:0-549 GCF_000754665.1 Bison bison bison
AACCCCCTCCAGTGTTCTTGCCTGGAGACCCCCAGGGCCTGCGGGGCCTGGTGGGCTGCCGTCCATGGGGTCACACAGACTCGGACACGACTGAAACGACTACGCAGCAGCAGCAGCAGCAGCAGCAGCAGCAGCAGTGCATAGATATCAAAAGGGTTTAGAACAGTCAGGTAGGATCACACAAGTCACCGTGAAGCAATACTTCTCCACTTAGCCAAAGCTAACAAAAGATTTCTGTTCTAGGTCAACCTAGAAGAGATCACGGAAGAGGTAAAGAAACTTAAAATCCATTAGCAAAGGCAGTTCAACCTCTCAAGAAACCTTGTCGCTAGGCACAACACTCTTTTCTGGGGGTCCACTTTCCCTACAACCTCCTTATCCCATTCTGTACCCATTCCTTTGCTTCTCCCATCCTGAAACTGCCACCTGGAAGAAAGAACGACGTCGTTTGCCTTCAGAAAATGCGATTTCATTCCACATACCTTCTCTTTAATACCAAGTCATACATTTCCCTTCAGCAACCAAGAACTGACTTTTATATTGGCATTT
>NW_011426084.1:0-731 GCF_000754665.1 Bison bison bison
ATTGTGATCCACACAGTCAAAGGCTTTGGCATAATCAATAAAGCAGAAATAGATGTTTTTCTAGAACTCTGTTGCTTTTTCGATGATCCAGAGGATGTTGGCAATTTGATCTCTGGTTCCTTTGCCTTTTCTAAAACCAGCATGAACATCTGGAAGTTCATGGTTCATGTATTGCTGAAGCCTGGCTTGGAGAATTTTGAGCATTACTTTACTAGCATGTGAGATGACTGCAATTGTGCAGTAGTTTGAGCATTCTTTGACATTCCCTTTCTTTGGGATTGGAATGAAAACTGACCTTTTCCAGTCCTGTGGCCACTGGTGAGTTTCCAAATTTGCTGGCATATTGAGTGCAGCACTTTCACAGCATCGTCTTTCAGGATTTGAAACAGCTCAACTGGAATTCCATCAGCTCCACTAGCTTTGTCGTAGTGATGCTTTGTAAGGCCCACTTGACTTCACAATCCAGGATGTCTGGCTCTAGGTCAGTTGATCACACCATCGTGATTATCTGGGTCATGAAGATCTTTTTTGTACAGTTCTTCTGTGTATTCTTGCCATCTCATCTTAATATCTTCTGCTTCTGTTAGGTCCATAGCATTTCTGTCCTTTATCGAGCCCATCTTTGCATGAAATTGTTCCTTTGGTATCTCTGATTTTCTTGAAGAGATCCCTAGTCTTTCCCATTCTGTTGTTTTCCTCTATTTCTTTGCATCGATCGCTGAAGAAGGCTT
>NW_011426085.1:0-595 GCF_000754665.1 Bison bison bison
GGGGTCTTTTCCGGACGATGCACGGGCGAGTCACTGCCCCTTCGTGTTGACTTCATTCACAGGGTGGAGTTCGGAGAGGTGTCCGGGCATCGGGTTCTTACCAAGAGGGGACCGGGAAATCGGGGTGCTTCGCAATGTGGAAGCACCCACGAGGCCACGTCTGGAATGTCGTCGTGAGACCGGCCTCATCCTGAGGTGCGACCGGAAGGTCGGGAACCCCTTCCAGACAAAGCAGGGGAGTCGACCCTCCTGTGGAGATCAGGAGGGTAGAAGGGGCTCAGAGGAAGTGGTGCCGGAAAACCTCGGTGTTCCTCTCCAGGGAGACCGGGATGCCGGGGAACTTTGTGGGGGCGCATCAAGGGTGCCAAGTACCGTTTCGACCTCCAATTCCTAACGTGGGACTTCTCCTGAGACGCTGTAGCGGGAAAGGGCTTCATCTTGCGATGACGGGGGAACCACGTGGTTTTCTCGAGTTGCGGCGGGATTCTCGAGTTACGACGGGAATTCGGGATGCCTCTGTGTTGGCCAGGAGTCCAATCTTCCATTCGAGTTGCGAAGGAAGCTGGGGATTGCTCTCGAGTGACTGCAGGGCCAA
>NW_011426086.1:0-604 GCF_000754665.1 Bison bison bison
GCTCAGTCGTGCCCGACTCTGAGCGACCCCATGGACTGCAGCCTACCAGGCTCTTCCGTCCATGAGATTTTCCAGGCAAGAGTACTGGAGTGGGGTGCCATTGCCTTCTCCCATATCTATTCACAAGCCTGCCTAAATCATTGACTTCTAGCCACCTTTGGGATGCCAATGACCACCCACCCTTACCAGGCCGCAGAGGAGAGAAAACACTTACCACAGGAGGTCCGGGTAAGGAACAAGGAACTAACAAGCTCGCACCAACCAGGATTCTGCAGAGGTCAACAAGAGGTCAGCAAGAGATGGGAGACTGCAGTCCAGAGGTCCTAGCAACTTCCAGCGAGCAGCAAAGACCCAGCATAGTCAAAACGATTCAATGTTACCCAAAACAAATAAATCAACGGACAGAAGTTCTTGGAACACATGACTGAGGTTAGGGTGAGGCAGTACATGTATGTGCCAGGGATACGTCTTAAAAGGTTACGTCTTAAACGTAGATGAGGAGAACAAGGTAGAGGAAAACTAACTGTTTAGGTTCAGGTCGCTTCTGAGCCTTTTTGGGGGAACCGACCGTGAAGCCAGAGTCTAGCCGAAATACACAGGCTTT
>NW_011426087.1:0-500 GCF_000754665.1 Bison bison bison
AATAATGATGTCGTTACTCAAGGTTATTATATCTGCTTTAGATTAATCAGGGTTCCAAGGCCCTGAATCTGACTCTTTTTTTCACTTCATATATCAGTACCTTATGAGCAGTGTATATGAAAAGCTTATTCTTCAATGATGAAGGGAAAGGCAGAGGGTAAGAAAAATAAAAAATCAAACTAAATCACACACATTGGTATCAAAATTTTATTAATACTTCCTGCACATTACTTCTAAAATTACTTCTGCTCATGGCTTCTGGCTACAGCCCAGTGTTAGCCCAGACATCCCCATGTACTTTGTGGATGTTTTGCTCAAAAATCCAGGGACCAGATGAGAGTCACAGGGTGTCCCAAGTGGAACCTGGAATGTGCACGAGAGGAGAGTTAGGGTGGTCATCTGTCATGCTTGTTTCTGAGCTAGGATGATGAGCTAGGAATGCCTGTGATGGGAAAACCAAAGGCCTCATTACCCAGGAAGGGCCAGAACATATGGATAAA
>NW_011426088.1:0-649 GCF_000754665.1 Bison bison bison
TGGGCTCTAAACCTGGGACCAAAGTACTGCCCGGAGCTCACTGATCATGGGCTGGTTCCCCTGCGCTGCGGCTGTGCTAGGGAGCCCAAACGCACAGGGGAAGCCCGCACAGCACATCCACCTGCCTCTAGGCGGGAGGACAGCTCCAGGGAAGGCCCGGTCTGGCAGGCGCTTTCTGGGCACAAACGGAGCAACACTCTGGGCTGTGGAGCCGCCTCCCCAAGCCAGGGGCACCGGGACCCTGATTCCCTCCATGCGGCGCTTAGTCTGGGCAGGGAAGCACCAGCTTGGGAATGCAGCCTGGGGCGCTTCCTTTCCCTCGGAAAGAGCTCTCCCTGCGGGAGGCTTTGGCAGTGTGCACAACCCCAGCCCCTAAGCCCTCTGTAAGGAAGCCTTGCTCCTAGGTCCGAAAGGAAGGCGAGAGCTGAGCTGAGGCCCCAGTCAGGCACCAGTCACGTCTCCCACACTCCCGCAGCCTGCTCCTTCCCGGGCGCGAACGCTAGAAGCTGGGCAGGGCTTGGGGAGGCTCGCCCAGCCCAGAGCAGCCTCTCGGCCGGGGCTCTGTGCTATCGCGCCTGGGCGCAGAGCTGGAGCTCCGCCGGTGTGGAAGCTCACTCGGTCCTTCCCAGTAACAGGCTTGCAAGCACCC
>NW_011426089.1:0-513 GCF_000754665.1 Bison bison bison
CTGGAATCAAGATTGCTGGGGGAGATATCAATAACCTCAGATATGAAGATGACACCACCCTTATGGCAGAAAGTGAAGAGGAACTCAAAAGCCTCTTGATGAAAGTGAAAGTGGAGAGTGAAAAAGTTGGCTTAAAGCTCAACATTCAGAAAACGAAGATCATCACATCCAGTCCCACCACTTCATGGGAAATAGATGGGGAAACAGTGGAAACAGTGTCAGACTTTATTTTTCTGGGCTCCAAAATCACTACAGATGGTGACTGCAGCCATGAAATTAAAAGACGCTTACTCCTTGGAAGGAAAGTTATGACCAACCTAGATAGCATATTCAAAAGCAGAGACATTACTTTGCCAACAAAGGTTCATCTAGTAAGGCTATGGTTTTTCCTGTGGTCATGTATGGATGTGAGAGCTGGACTGTGAAGAAGGCTAAGCACTGAAGAATTGATGCTTTTGAACTGTGGTGTTCGGAAAGACTCTTGAGAGTCCCTTGGACTGGCAAGGAGATCAA
>NW_011426090.1:0-641 GCF_000754665.1 Bison bison bison
AGCCTAGATGAGGTCTCTTGGCCCTGCAGTCACTCGAGAGCAATCCCCAGCTTTCTTTCGCAACTCGAGTGGAAGATTGGACTTGCCTGGGCCAACACAAGAGGCATCCTGAATTCCCCGTCGTAACTCGAGAATCCCGCCGTAACTCGAGAAAAACCACGTGGCTCCCCCGTCATCGCAAGATGAAGCCCTTTCCCGCGACAGCGTCTCAGGAGAAGTCCCACGTTAGGAATTGGAGGTCGAAAGGGCACTTGGCACCCTTGATGCGACCCACAAAGTTCCCCGAAATCCCGGTCTCCCTCGAGAGGAACACTGAGGTTTTCCCGCACCCCCTCCTCTGAGCCCTTTCTCCCCTCCTGATCTGGACAGGAGGGTCGACTCCCCTGCTTTGTCTGGAAGGGGTTCCCGACCTTCCGGTCGCACCTCAGGATGAGGCCGGTCTCACGAAGACATTCCAGACGTGGCCTCGTGGGTGGTTCCACATTCCGTAGGAGCCCGATCGTCCCGGTCCCTCTTGATAAGAATCCGATGCCGGACACCTCTCCGAACTCCACTCTGTGAATGAAGTCCACACGAAGGGCAGTTTTCCGTGCACCGTTACGAAAAAACCCCGGTTACCAAATACAGCTCGACAAGCGCCT
>NW_011426091.1:0-693 GCF_000754665.1 Bison bison bison
ATCCATTCCTCTATCCAAGTACACTATCTTACCTTTCATTGCTTTGATGTTCTGAATGATGCAGCAGGATCTAGTTTGGGGTGTGTGGTGTTTGAAATCTGTTCATGTCTGAAATACTGCAGGAGAGGATCTGATTTACCATGCTGTCATGACCTCTTTATTTATTTATTTTTCTTTCATGGGAGTGCACCTTTCTAGTCATGTCCATAGTGGCTCTTACCAGGTCCATGAAAGCATTACCTTAAAGCGTCCACTGTACTACTCCTACTCTGCCATTGATGCCATGTCCAGGATTTGACAGTGGCCCTTTTCCATGCTCAGGCGGAGGTGATAATGTCCTCAGAGTTTAGATGTCTGTATCTCTTAGAATTCACCCTATGTGTCATGTGCTTTTTTAAAGAACACGGAATTATGTTTAGCTGTTCATATCCTCTTCCTGTTAGCTTCTCCCAAGTTTACTTTACTTATTTTCCCCTCTGTGAACCCTGAAAATTTGTTAAGGGTGGATATCAGTTAGAGCTCAGCACCCTTGTGAATATTGTGGCCATCAGCAAGAATTTTAAGGTTGCTGTTAGAGAAAATGTCCACAAGGTGACAGCATTTCTTCATTCCCTCCTCTTGTACCCATGGTAACAGCAGCCTCTGTGTTATTCCCAAGTCTGGTTGTAAATGAGAGTAAAATGAGACATAGGT
>NW_011426092.1:0-639 GCF_000754665.1 Bison bison bison
TGGAACTGGAGGAATCAACCTACCTGACTTCAGGCTCTACTACAAAGCCACAGTTACCAAGACAGTATGGTACTGGCACAAAGACAGAAATATAGATCAATGGAACAAAATAGAAAACCCAGAGAGAATTCCACACAGATATGGACACCTTATCTTAGACAAAGGAGGCAAGAATATACAACGGTTTAAGGAAAACCTGTTTAACAAATGTTGCTGGGAAATCTGGTCAACCACTTGTAAAATAATGAAACTAGAACACTTTCTAACACCATACACAAAAATAAACTCAAAATAGATTAAAGATCTAAATGTAACACCAGAAACTATAAAACTCCTAGAGGAGAACATAGGCAAAACACTCTCTGCCATACATCACAGCAGGATCTTCTATGACCCACCTCTCAGGATATTGGAAATAAAAGCAAAAATAAACAAATGGCACCTAATTTAACTTAAAAGCTTCTGCACATCAAAGGAAACTATTAGCAAGGTGAAAAGAAAGCCTTCAGAATGAGAGAAAATAATAACAAATGAAGCAACTGACAAATAACTAATCACAAAAATATACAAGCAACTCTTACAGCTCAACTCCAGAAAAATAAATGACCAAATCAAAAAAATGGGCCAAAGAACTAAATA
>NW_011426093.1:0-793 GCF_000754665.1 Bison bison bison
GGTCCTGCAATCACAAGGCATTGGGGTTGGAGGGGGTGGGCAGGCACGTTGAGCTATGAGAACGGTGATGGGGGCCTTGTAGCTTTGACTGTGCCATAAAGAAGTCTGGGCTTTTCCTGAAGGCAAAAGGAATCTCAGAAGAATTTTAAGCAGAAATGATGCTGCAGTAGGATTTGAGTTTCAGCAGTATCACCCTGGTAACGATATGAAGGATAAACTAGGATGGAGAGATCCAAAGTAACTTGATACACCAAGAGGCCAGAGTAACATGGATCTGGGCTGAGAAAGGCTGTTTCATCTGGTTTTATCGCTTCCAGAGCCTTTTCCTCCACTTCGGCCCCTGCTCCATAAATGTGCTTTTAGCCTGTAATTTTTGTGTTTATTACAAACTTCTCTCCCAAGATCCAGCACTGGGTATATCAAAATGGGTAAGGATGAGAGGAAGGCATGCTTGAAAAAGCAAATATTTCAGATTCCTTTTTGTGTTTTCTCCATAGCTCCAGCCTGGAGAACACCGTGCCTGACCATTGGCAATCCTTGGTTTAGATTCTGAACCTTTGTTAGTCTCTAAATACTTTCATTTAATACCATGAAAACTTGTACTTGAAGATTTATGGCATCTAATTCTCATACTTCATCTTACAGATGAAACAGAGGCCCAGGTAAGAGAAGTGACTTGGCCCAGGCCATCACATGTAGTTAGTGGCAGGGTCTAAATCATTATAGTCACAGCATAACGGCTTATCATGATCAATAGTGAGCTTTCAAAAAGCAATGTATTACCAATATTAGT
>NW_011426094.1:0-556 GCF_000754665.1 Bison bison bison
GGTAGTGACTCGCCCGTGCATCGTCGGGAAAAAACCCCCAGGTTCCAAATACCGCTCGACAAGTGGCCTGTCTCCCCGGGAACACCTCGAGAGGCAAGCGGAGTTCCATGCCTCAACACAAGACGAGGCCTGACTCTCCTTCCCCAAGTCTGCAGGGACCCTGGGATCGGAGTCTGAAATCAGAGGAACCCTGAGGTTCCTGCCTCAACTGGAGATGAGGCCCTCTTCCAATGCACCAAACCCAGTGGAGTGCCCAGAGGCCCCTCCCACTTCCAGTTTCCCTGACTTCTCAGAGCCACCATGAGCAGCCCCCTGAGGTCACCTGCACCAGTCGAGGGACCCCAGGGTGTCCTGCCTCAACCCGAGAAAGACCTCGAGAGACCTTCTTCAACACGTCTCGAGGCCAGATTCCCTACTATGACTTGAGAGAAATGACGCGCTCCCCGTCGCCATTCGCATGGAGACCCGACTTCCTTGGCGCCCCACGAGAGACTCACTGACCTCGCCGTCGTACCTCGCGAGAAACCGCACACTGGGGCCGCCGCTCGAGAACAAC
>NW_011426095.1:0-570 GCF_000754665.1 Bison bison bison
AGATTCAAGTTTCCTTCTAGTACTTCATTTTATCCTGGAGAACTTTCCTTTTCTTATACATATCTGGTACCAACAGATTTTCTTAGTTTCTTTCACCTGAAATGTCTTTATTTCACCTTCTTGAAGGGTATTTTTGCTGGATATGGAATTCTGTTTGTAAATGTTTTCAGCACTGTAAAGATGTTTCACTTTTAGTCTCTGTGTTTTCTGATGAGTACTCTCTGCGTTTTCTGATGAGTACTCTCTGCTCACTCAAATCAACCCTCTGTATGTGACTTGTCATTTTTCTTCAGCTGCTCTCAAGATATTCTCTTTAGTTTTGGTTTTAGCTGTGTAGCTATGAAGTGTCAAAGCATGGTTTTCTTTAATCTACCTGTTTGGTACTTTCTGAACTTCTTGTATTTTATAAATTTATGTCTTTCACCAAGTTTGAGAAATTGTAGTCATCATTCTCTTGTATTAATTTTCTATAAGTTGCCTTTCCTATTTTTTATGGACTATTTTTTTAATGTTGTTGTGTGGTCAAGAGCTATTATAAACACCCTGTTCACTGGCAGTTTAGAATGGAAC
>NW_011426096.1:0-503 GCF_000754665.1 Bison bison bison
CGTTAGCACTTGAAGCTTGTTGCTGCAAATTGAAAGCGTCTATCTCGATTTCTGTTTCCTCCTCCTTCACTTCCTTAATTAGGTCTGCCATGTTGTAGCAACGGTGGCCTCCACCAAGGCGCCTGGCGTCTCTATATATACCGTCGCAGGACAATGGTGAGCCACAACTGTCCGTTTGATTGGTCAGCAAGAAATTTCTCCAGCCAATGGTAGCCCTGACACTGCTGACATCACAAAGCGCCACTTGGGAACATCCATGGGGGGCGGGGAGGGTGCAAAGGAGTCCAAGTGCTCTGGTTTGAGAAAAGAAGTGCTTTCGCAACAACCATTAAAGAGCCTTCCCAATTTGACTTTCCGGAAAACATTTCCTCATCTTGTCCAGTTCAGTTCTTGTGGTGTAGAAGTTAGGGAGCCAGTGTTCCTTCCAAACCATTTCTCATGGCCACCCCCATTCAGTGTTTAATTCTGTCATCTTCCGGCTCTCATTACCTAGTATTTGGTGT
>NW_011426097.1:0-669 GCF_000754665.1 Bison bison bison
GTGTCCCACTCTCTGAGACCCCATGGACTATCGCCTGCCAGGGTCCTCTGTCCATGGACTTCTCCAGGCAAGAATGCTAGAGTGGGTTTTAACCACAGATATATAAACATATACATGCAAAGACACACACACTCACACATACATATGCATTGTTGTTGGCCAGTCACTAAGTCCTGTTGGACTCATTGTGACCCCATGGACTGTAGCACACCAGATTTCCTGCCCTTCACTATAATACATGCATTTTATAAATATATTTAATATGCAGTTAAGATTTCAACCTATGACTTCTGGGGATACGCACACAGCAGTAGTCATGGTAAATTCTAGAAACAACACTTTTTTTAACCACAGACATATAAACATAGATACGCACATACACATATACTCACTCCCTGGAGCTCAGATGGTGAAGAATCCACCTGCAATGTGGGAGACCTGAGTTCAATCCCTGGGTAGGGGAGATCCCCCTGGAGGAAGGCATGGCAACCCACTCCAGTATTCTGGCCTGGAGAATCCCCACGAACAGAAGAGCCTGGCAGTCTACAGTACAAGGGGTCGCAGAGAGTCAGACATGACTGAGCAACTAAGCACAGCACACATACACACTTAAAATTGCACACATATATAAGTAATATACAAAGTAAGTGCCAGACGGTCAGGACCACA
>NW_011426098.1:0-534 GCF_000754665.1 Bison bison bison
TTCCATGCCTCAACCCAAGACGAGGCCTGACTCTCCTGTCCCCAGTCTGCAGGGACCCTGCGATCGGAGTCCGAAATCAGAGGAACCCTGAGGTTCCTGCCTCAACTGGAGATGAGGCCCTCTTCCAATGCACCAAACCCAGGGGAGTCCCGAGAGGCCCCTCCCACCTCCAGTTTCCCTGACTTCTCAGAGCCACCATGAGAAGCCCCCTGAGGTCACCTGCACAAATCGAGGGAAGCCAGGGTTTCCCGCCTCAACCCGAGAAAGACCTCGAGAGACCTCCTTCAACACGTCTCGAGGCTAGATTCCCCTACCATGACTCGAGAGCAATGACGCGCTCCCCCTCGCCACTCGCATGGAGACCCGACTTCCCTGGCGCCCCACGAGAGGCTCACTAACCTCGCCGTCGTACCTCGTTAGAAACCGCACCCTGGGGCCGCCGCTCGAGAACCACCCCGAGACTCCCCCGTCATCGCAGAGATGAGGGCCTTCGTCTCCTGCATGGCCTCGAGGCCAGCCTCGCGACCTCTCTCC
>NW_011426099.1:0-681 GCF_000754665.1 Bison bison bison
CAAAAATTGGAGTTTCAGCTTCAACATCAGTCCTTCCGATGAACACCCAGAACGGATTTCCTTTAGGATGGACTGGTTGGATTTCCTTGCAGTCCAAGGGACTCTCAAGAGTCTTCTCCAACACCACAGTTCAAAAGCATCCATTCTTCTGTGCTCAGCTTTCTTTATAGTTCACCTATATATTCTGTATACAGAAGAAAAACGCTCATGAGTATAAAACTTGTTCACATAAAACGAGTGTATGAATTGTTATCTTCCCGACCCAGGGATCAAACCCACATCACTTCCATATCCTGCACTGGTAGGCAGATTATTTACTGACTGTGCCACCTAGGAATCGATACACATTTCAAGAACTACTGCCATCAGCTTCTCCTGTTCATGACCGAAGTAGGAGAAAGAACACTGGAAGAAGTACCTGTAAGCATATTATTAGTCAAGGAACTGTTGTTATGCTGGGTACTCCAGTTATTGCTGGGACAAGTCAGTTCCTCCAATGATGATGGGTATACCTGAAAAATTCTTACAAATTCATGGGATGCAATGTCTACATGATCAATGTGTTCATCTTATGCTACTGCTTCAGGTAGACCTGCTTCAGCATGAAGGCTGCACTTAAAGGGATGCATACTATTCCAGCTCAAGCAACAGATACTGAAGTGCAGATCACTGTCCTTTGTT
>NW_011426100.1:0-610 GCF_000754665.1 Bison bison bison
CAGTTAGTAGCTATCATATTGATCTAGGGAAAATTAGATTTCAATGTTGAAAGGCAAGTACCTGAAAAAGATAAGTTGGCTCATCATTTAAATAATTTATTAAATAATTATTTAAAAATAACATATTAAATAACTTATTAAAAGCTTTTTTCTTGGTTTGGTGTATTTGATAATTTGACTTATTTTTTTTGAAATTGGGTCATATTGGAGAGGCCAAGAATAGGGAAACACTTTTACATTTCCTCCCAATCAGAAAACTCACCCTTCAAGGATCCACTATTCTGTGAAATTAACTTAAAAAAAAAAAGAAAGAAATAGTTGCCAATTTTTCCTGATATGGGCAATGTATTTTCTTAGAGTTTAGTTTCACACCAATGGGAATATAAACAAGAGTGGTATAAATAAATATATCAGGAATTCCTCACAAACGCAGTAAATGATGTGTTCCAGATGTGTGGATTTTGAAACCAGATTATATTGCATCAATGAATCTAATCAAGAAATAAAAGGAGAGTCCTATCAATTTCTTTCCCTCTTTCTCATTTCCCTTTCCTTTCCCCCCTTCCTTTCCTCCCTATCTGTTTTAGTCTGTTGGGGCTGCCATTAAAAA
>NW_011426101.1:0-611 GCF_000754665.1 Bison bison bison
AGAGGAACCAGAGATCAAATTGCCAACATCCGCTGGATCATGGAAAAAGCAAGAGAGTTCCAGAAAAACATCTATTTCTGCTTTATTGACTATGCCAAAGCCTTTGACTGTGTGGATCACAATAAACTGTGGGAAATTCTGAAAGAGATGGGAACACCAGACCACCTGACCTGCCTCTTGAGAAATTTGTATTCGGGTCAGGAAGCGCCAGTTAGAACTGGACATGGAACAGCAGACTGGTTCCAAATAGGAAAAGGAGTACATCAAGGCTGTATATTGTCACCCTGTTCATTTAACTTATATGCAGAGTACATCATGAGAAATGCTGGATTGGAAGAAACACAAGCTGGCATCAAGATTGCCGGGAGAAATATCAATAACCTCAGATATGAAGATGACACCACCCTTATGGCAGAATGTGAAGAGGAACTCAAAAGCCTCTTGATGAAAGTGAAAGAGGAGAGTGAAAAAGTTGGCTTAAAGCTCAACATTCAGAAAACGAAGATCATGGCATCTGGTCCCATCACTTCATGGGAACTAGATAGGGGAAACAGTGGAAACAGTGTCAGACTTTATTTTCTGGGTTACCAAAATCACTGCAGATGGTGACT
>NW_011426102.1:0-546 GCF_000754665.1 Bison bison bison
TTTACAGTTCAAAGAAGCAGAGATAGAATTTACAATGGAAAATTTTCTTAGGTAAATGCTCCCAGAAAAGAGGTCAGGGTCCTATAGTAAAGAAGTCTGTCTAAAATTTAGTGGAGCTGAGTAGAATACTAAGGGTATCTTGGTCAACACATTTAGGGAGACTACAGTCAGAACAGTGACACTAGAGAATAGCTGGAAAATTTAGGAACTATTTCTTGGTGAAAACATGCCCCCTGGTTGCTGGTGCTCTCCGTGTACAAAAATGTGTTCAAGTTGCCTCAAATTCTTCATTTTGCTTTTTCTATTTACTGAAGTCACATCAGTAAACATCCACTTGATTGAGCATTCTTTAAAAATCCAAATATTTTCAGATTGGTTATCCATAAAAAATGAACAGTTCTGAGTGTCTGTTCTTCAATATGAACAGAAAATTTTAAATAAATTTTCAAAATGTTGGTTGGAGGCAATATAGAAACTCCAAAACTTTGTAGAAATTCTGACTTTGCTGTCTATTAGCTAACTAACCTTTTAGTTTTTAACCTGCAA
>NW_011426103.1:0-545 GCF_000754665.1 Bison bison bison
TGAGCTGCGTGATTCCTGTCGGCTCATCTGCTTGACAATTGCCAGCTGAGCTGCGTGATTCCTGCCTGGTCACGTGCTTGATTATTGCCAGTTGAGCAGCATGATTCGTCACTGATGAGCTCCATGCTTATTGCCTGCTGATTGCGTGGTTCGTGTCTGCTCAGCTCTTTGAGTATTGCCTCCTGAGGTCCCTGTTCGGTCACCAACTGCTGGGGACCAGCCCCAACTGACCCAGGGTATTCGAAGGAGAGATGGCCTAGGTGACTATTTATATGCTAATCCGAGGTGTGAAGAATAATAGTATGAGGAGAGCTCAGTAGGAAAATTCGGTGGAGAAAAGAGACTGAGTAGCTTGGTTTACGCCGAAGACCAATCAAACTTCAAGACAAGAAGTTTGCACCACTTACGTAGGCCGCAGGCGCCCTCTCGAATAGCGAAAGGTGCCTCACCCTAGACACTTTCTCGAGTGGGTCTCAGCAGCCCAGGCATAATTAGTAAGCGTGGTGGGCTCCGCGCTCCAGATGGAGACTCAGCTGGAAGTTAAA
>NW_011426104.1:0-632 GCF_000754665.1 Bison bison bison
TCTCCAGTTGAGGCCAGGAACCGCAGGGTACCCTCTGATTTCAGTACTCCGATCGCAGGGTCCCTGCAGACTGGGGACAGGAGAGTCAGGCCTCGTCTTGGTGGAGGCATGGAACTCCGCTTGCCTCTCCGAGATATCCCCGGGGAGAGAGGCCGCTTGTCGAGCTGTATTTGGAACCGGGTTTTTTTCCGAACGATGCCGGAAAAACTGCCCCTTCGTGTAGAATTCATTCACAGGGTGGAGGTTCGGAGAGGTGTCCGGGCATCGGGTTCTTCTCAAGAGGGGACCGGAATATCGGGGTCCTTCGGAATGTGGAACCACCCACGAGGCCACGTCTGGAATGTCTTCGTAAGACCGGCCTCATCCTGAGGTGCGACCGGAAGGTCGGGAACCCCTTCCAGACAAGGAGGGGAGTCGACCCTCCTGTCCAGATCAGGAGGGGAGAAAGGGCTCAGAGGAGGGGGTGCCGGAAACCCTCAGTGTTCCTCTCGAGGGAGACCGGGATTTCGGGGAACTTTGTGGGTCGCATCAAGGGTGCCAAGTGCCCTTTCGACCTCCAATTCCTAACGTGGGACTTCTCCTGAGACGCTGTAGCGGGAAAGGACTTCATCTTGCGATGACTGGGGAGCCAC
>NW_011426105.1:0-570 GCF_000754665.1 Bison bison bison
AGTGCATGATAGTTACGTTATGTGTGCATGATCAGTTATGTGAGCATTGTATGATCAACCACGTGATCAGTGCATGATAGCCACGTGATCAGTGCCTTATCCCCTCGTTATCAGTTCATGTTTAGTCACGTGATCTGTGCAGGACCAGGCAGGTGATCAGAGTATCATCATCCAAGTGAACAGTGCATGATAGCCACGTGATCAGTGCATGATCATCCACGTGAACAGTGCGTGCTCAGTCATGTGATCAGGGCCTGCTGAGCTGCGTTATTCCTCTCTGCTCACCTGCTTGATATTGCGGCTGAGCTGCACGATTCCTGACTGTCATCTGCTTGACAATTGCCAGCTGTGCTGCGTAATTCCTGCCTGCTCAGCTGCTTGATCATTGCCAGCTGAGCAGAATTATTCGTCACAGCTGGGGTCCATGATTATTGCCTGTTGATTTCCTGATTCGTGCCTGCTCAGCTCTTTGATTATTGCTTTCTGAGGGACATCATCAGTGCATGATAACCAAGTGATCAGCGCATGATCAGTCACATGATCAGCGCCATTCAGACATGTGATCACTGC
>NW_011426106.1:0-682 GCF_000754665.1 Bison bison bison
CCTGGAGCTATTTCAACTGGTGTAAGTATAAGTTAGCGATCCTCTTTTTAGTGGTGAAGATTCAGCTTTTGTGCATATGGTGCTTTGGTCTGTCTTTAGGATCAGGTCACATAATTTGAATCTTATTTCAGTTGGGTGCTAGTAAAAGTCACACTTCTATGGGTTCTGGCCTTTTTTACTTTCCAAAGCCAGACGTGAATTATCTGGTTATATCCTGTGTACTTACAGCCAATGTTCTCAGTACTGTCTGCCTACTTTCTTTCCCATCTCTGCCTCCCATGCTAAACTCTAAAGTCCACTAAAGTGATCAGGGATCAGAGTGCCCTTCCATCTGGCTTCACTGGTTCCTTAACAGATTTGTTTCTGCCTTTAAAAGAGACCATTGGTAAAAAGTTGTCAAGGACAATATAATGATAAAGGGGAAAGTAGTAGAGAAGAAATGAGAAATAGACAATAGGGGCATAGGAAGGAGAGAAGGAGTTTTCTACTACTAATTCAGCCCTAGTGAACACCTCTCCCAAAGGTATAGCCTGAAGAACCTAGGGGAATGTTACTCTTTGGAGCATCAGAGGATGCAAGG
Organism: Bison bison bison; assembly: GCF_000754665.1. Classification (NCBI taxonomy): domain Eukaryota; kingdom Metazoa; phylum Chordata; class Mammalia; order Artiodactyla; family Bovidae; genus Bison; species Bison bison. The sequence continues at coordinate 581 of NW_011426106.1, forward strand.
TTAATTCTAAAGCTTGATAATGTATTCTACTTCTTATAAGAGAGATACAGTTGAAAACACTCTTGAGTTAATTTCTCACCTAGCAGATTGTGCTGTCAAGCT
>NW_011426107.1:0-770 GCF_000754665.1 Bison bison bison
AAGGGTCCCAGGTTACAAACATTAAAGCTACTACTTACACCAATTATATTAATCAATACACTGCCAGGGACACAGCAGGTAAGGGATATGGAACCTTAGCAGCAAACAATGGCCCAACAAGTGAAAAACCATTCACCAATACAATTTCTAATCAATCTTTTAACTACTCAAAAGAATCTGTGTTTAGACAGTTTAGAACATCTCCTGCCTCTCACAGTTGGGAGGCTCTGAACAGTCACATGTGGCCGAAAAAACCTATTCAGGCAGGCTAGAGGATTTCCAAAGGAGTTTGTAGGTTAAACACTGTCACACCCAGGAATTATTAACTGGAAGTGTAAGCTAACTCTTTTTTCAGAGAGAGGTAGTTGGGGAGAGCCCCCCGTAAAGTCAGAGGTTTAGGTGAAAGCACAAGCAGAAAGTAGGCAGACTCTAGTTTTGGGGGTATATGCTCGAGAATTTCCAGGGGGACTCCTGAAGCTCGATCCCGCCTTTGCGTATGCCGAGCCTCGTCCTCATGACCTTTGTCATGGGCGGAGTACCTCACTGGCTCCCAGCAGTGATAGAATTCCAGTTGAGCTATTCCAGATCCTGAAAGATGATGCTGTGGAAAGTGCTGTACTCAATATGCAATATGCAATATGCACTCAATATGCAATATGCCGGCTCACGGCAGTAGGGGAATCTGTCCTCGAGACGTGTTGAAGAAGGTCTCTCGAGGTCTTTCTCGGGTTGAGGCAGGACACCCTGGGGTCCGTCGACTTGTGCAGGTG
>NW_011426108.1:0-748 GCF_000754665.1 Bison bison bison
CATGTCCCGTTCTAACCGTTGCTTCCTGACCTGCATACAGATTTCTCAAGAGGCAGGTCAGGTGGTCTGGTATTCCCATCTCTTTCAGAATTCTCCACAGTTTATTGTGATCCACACAGTCAAAGGCTTTGGCATAGTCAATAAAGTAGAAATAGTTGTTTTTCTGGAACTCTCTTGCTTTTTCCATGATCCAGCGGATGTTGGCAATTTGATCTCTGGTTCCTCTGCCTTTTCTAATACCAGCTTGAACATCAGGAAGTTCACGGTTCACGTATTGCTGAAGCCTGGCTTGGAGAATTTTGAGTATTACTTTACTAGCATGTGAGATGAGTGCAATTGTGCGGTAGTTTGAGCATTCTTTGGCATTGCCTTTCTTTGGGATGGAATGAAACTGACCTTTTCTAGTCCTGTGGCCACTGCTGAGTTTTCCAAATGTGCTGGCATATTGAGTGCAGCACTTTCACAGCATCATCTTTCAGGATTTGAAATAGCTCAACTGGAATTCCATCACCTCCACTAGCTTTGTTTGTAGTGATGCTTTCTAAGGCCCACTTGACTTCACATTCCAGGATGTCTGGCTCTAGGTCAGTGATCACACCGTCATGATTATCTGGGCCATGAAGATCTTTTTGTACAGTTCTTCTGTGTATTCTTGCCATCTCTTCTTAATATCTTCTGCTTCTGTTAGGTCCATACCATTTCTGTTCTTTATCGAGCTCATCTTTGCATGAAATGTTCCTTTGGTATC
>NW_011426109.1:0-591 GCF_000754665.1 Bison bison bison
GTTCCCCGGCATCCCGGTCTCCCTGGAGAGGAACACCGAGGTTTTCCGGCACCACTTCCTCTGAGCCCCTTCGACCCTCCTGATCTGGACAGGAGGGTCGACTCCCCTGCTTTGTCTGGAAGGGGTTCCCGACCTTCCGGTCGCACCTCAGGATGAGGCCGGTCTCACGACGACATTCCAGACGTGGCCTCGTGGGTGCTTCCACATTGCGAAGCACCCCGATTTCGCGGCCCCTCTTGATAAAAACCCGATGCCCGGACACCTCTCCGAACTCCACCCTGTGAATGAAGTCAACACGAAGGGGCAGTGACTCGCCCGTGCATCGTCCGGAAAACACCCCAGGTTCCCAATCCAGCTCGACAAGTGGCCTCTCTCCCCGGGGACACCTCGAGAGGCAAGCGGGTCCATGCCTCAACCCAAGACGAGGCCTGACTCTCCTGTCCCCAGTCTGCAGGGACCCTGCGATCGGAGTCTAGAAATCAGAGGAACCCTGAAGTTCCTGCCTCAACTGGAGATGAGGCCCTCTTCCAATGCACCAAACCCCGTGGAGTCCCGAGACGGCCCCCCCCCACTCCAGTTTCCCTGACTTCT
>NW_011426110.1:0-529 GCF_000754665.1 Bison bison bison
CAGCTTTCCTTCGCAACTCGAATGGAACATTGGACTTCCCTGGGCCAACACAAGAGGCATCCCGAATTCCCCGTCGTAACTCGAGAATCCCGCCGCAACTCGAGAAAAACCACGTGGTTCCCCCGTCATCGCAAGATGAAGCCCTTTCCCGCTACAGCGTCTCAGGAGAAGTCCCACGTTAGGAATTGGAGGTCGAAACGGTACTTGGCACCCTTGATGCGCCCCCACCAAGTTCCCCGGCATCCCGGTCTCCCCTGGAGAGGAACACCAAGGTTTTCCGGCACCACTTCCTCTGAGCCCCTTCTACCCTCCTGATCTCCACAGGAGGGTCGACTCCCCTGCTTTGTCTGGAAGGGGTTCCCGACCTTCCGGTCGCACCTCAGGATGAGGCCGGTCTCACGACGACATTCCAGACGTGGCCTCGTGGGTGCTTCCACATTGCGAAGCACCCCCGATTTCCCGGTCCCCTCTTGGTAACGAACCCGATCGCCCGGACACCTCTCCGAACTCCACCCTGTCGAATGAAGTC
>NW_011426111.1:0-518 GCF_000754665.1 Bison bison bison
ACTTAAATTTCCCCAATATAACCAGAATCTACTACAACAGGCACCAGTGAAATTTCTTGAAAAGAAAGCGAGCTACGCCCGAGCACAAATCGTACAATACCCTCAGGTAGGGGGCCAGCCACTCCCGTTGCAATTGGAGTAACCAGCATGTCCGGGGTTAATATTGTTGTTAAAACCCCTTACCATTCCGCTTCTCTCCTAGCCTGGGTGAGGCCCCCCCTGAGGGGTTTTCTCCAAGGAGTATGCTCTGCATATTGTGTATGCGTATGCTTTAATAGTTCTGTTGTGCAAAACACTTTTTATCTTCTTCAGCTTTAGGCAAGACCTTTGGAGGCTATGGGAGGCGCAAACGGAGGTGGCGCCGACCACCTTAAATCAGAAAGTGGTAGATAAGTCTTTAAAATGTTTGTGCAGGAGGGGGAGGGGGCTCACCAGGGCGCCTGACCGTAGGGTCCTGTAAGCCCCCTCCTGTTCATCAATGGCAGAAAATATGATCTGCGCAAAAGTGGAGACCCACC
>NW_011426112.1:0-560 GCF_000754665.1 Bison bison bison
GCATCGGGTTCTTACCAAGAGGGGACCGGGAAATCGGGGTGCTTCGCAATGTGGAAGCACCCACGAGGCCACGTCTGGAATGTCGTCGTGAGACCGGCCTCATCCTGAGTTGCGACCGGAAGGTCGGGAACCCCTTCCAGACAAAGCAGGGGAGTCGACCCTCCTGTGGAGATCAGGAGGGTAGAAGGGGCTCAGAGGAAGTGGTGCCGGAAAACCTCGGTGTTCCTCTCCAGGGAGACCGGGATGCCGGGGAACTTTGTGGGGGCGCATCAAGGTGCCGAAGTACCGTTTCGACCTCCAATTCCTAACGTGGGACTTCTCCTGAGACGCTGTAGCGGGACAGGGCTTCATCTTGCGATGACGGGGGAACCACGTGGTTTTTCTCGAGTTGCGGCGGGATTCTCGAGTTACGACGGGGAATTCGGGATGCCTCTTGTGTTGGCCCAGGGAAGTCCAATCTTCCATTCGAGTTGCGAAGGCAAGCTGGGGATTGCTCTCGAGTGACTGCAGGGCCAATAGACCTCATCTAGGCTTGTGTCCAGAAGCCAATGTTCCTCTCC
>NW_011426113.1:0-520 GCF_000754665.1 Bison bison bison
TAACTTATATACACAGTACATCATGAGAAATGCTGGGCTGGAAGAAGCACAAGCTGGAATCAAGATTGCCGGGAGAAATATCAATAACCTCAGATATGCAGATGACATCACCCTTATGGCAGAAAGTGAAGAGGAACTAAAAAGCCTCTTGATGAAAGTGAAATAGGAGAGTGAAAAAGTTGGCTTAAAGCTTAACATTCAGAAAACAAGATCATGGCATCTGGTCCCATCAGTTCATGGGAAACAGATGGGGAAACAGTGGAAATAGTGTCAGACTTTATTTTTGGGGCTCCAAAATCACTGCAGATGGTGATTGCAGCCACGAATTTAAAAGACGCTTACTCCTTGGAAGAAAAGTTATGACCAACCTAGATAGCATATTCAAAAGCAGAGACAGTACTTTGCCAACAAAGGTGCGTCTAGTCAAAGCTATGGTTTTTCCAGCGGTCATGTATGGATGTGAGAGTTGGACTGTGAAGAAAGCTGAGCACCAAAGAATTGATGCTTTTTGAACTGTGGT
>NW_011426114.1:0-504 GCF_000754665.1 Bison bison bison
CAAACATCACCAGAGATGTTAGTGGGTGCCTTGGGAGGCTTGTGGATTGGTCCAAGGACCACATTTGTAGAAGCTATTTTCAAGGTATTTTGACTCCACTCCAGTCTGTAAAGAAAAGAACTTCGATGAGCTTGTTAGCCATCTTGTCTAAATCCCTAAATCTGCATTCCTAGTGTTTACCTCCTCCCTGGACAGCTTGTTAAAGGACTGGTCCTCAGGTCTCACCAGAAACCTGCGACTCCAAGCTCCTAGGCTTAGGAAACAGCTTTTTCAGCACTGCCCCCTCCCAAGGTGCTTCAGAAGTTGATGGAAGGTTGAGAGTTGCTGGCAAAGAGCAGGTTTCCCTGCCCCACCCAGCCCAGAATGCCAGGCTGCTGACTACTGCAGGTCAAGGGCAGGGGTCAGGAGACAGACACAGCTGAGGAGGGGGCCTTTGCTCCCCTTCGCCTCACCCATGCCACTCTACAGATCTCGATCCCAGCCTGGGTGCCATTTCCATGCCGG
>NW_011426115.1:0-681 GCF_000754665.1 Bison bison bison
ACCGGGAAATCCTGGTGCTTCACAATGTGGACGCACCCACGAGGCCACGTCTGGAATGTCGTCGTGAGACCGGCCTCATCCTGAGGTGCGACCGGAAGGTCGGGAACCCCTTCCAGACAAAGCAGGGGAGTCGACCCTCCTGTGGAGATCAGGAGGGTAGAAGGGGCTCAGAGGAAATGGTGCCGGAAAACCTCGGTGTTCCTCTCCAGGGAGACCGGGATGCCGGGCAACTTTGTGGGGGCGCATCAAGGGTGCCATGTACCGTTTCGACCTCCAATTCCTTACGTGGGACTTCTCCTGAGACGCTGTAGCGGGAAAGGGCTTCATCTTGCGATGACCGGGGAACCACGTGGTTTTCTCAGGTGTAGCAGGATTCTCGAATTACGACGGGGAATTCAGGATGCCTCTTGTGTTGGCCCAGGGAAGTCCAATCTTCCATTCGAGTTGCGAAGGAAAGCTGGGGATTGCTCTCGAGTGACTGCAGGGCCAATAGACCTCATCTAGGCTTGTGTCCAGAAGCCAGTGTTCCTCTCCAGGGGCGAAAGGGATCTCGGGGTTGCATTCCAGACGCACCCGGGGAGACAGGCATCCATCTCGAGTGGAAGCAAAGAACCCCGCTCTGCTCTCGAGTAGCGACGGGTATCTCTTGGAGCTCACTGGGTGGACTAAAGGGAGTCAAGC
>NW_011426116.1:0-565 GCF_000754665.1 Bison bison bison
ATTCATGCCTGGAACTGTGAGAATGGACTGTGTACATGGTATAAAAAGAAGTACTTTGTTCTCTGTATTTCCACTTACTAAGCAAAATGACTCGCTTTATTTATAAGTGTTTTCTCTGTCCTTAGGCTTCTAGACCAGCTGCCGAGAGCCAATGTAGTTTTTCTGCGATATCTTTTTGCAGTTTTACGCAATATTGAGCAACATTCCTCATCCAATCAGATGACAGCTTATAATTTATCAGTGTGTATAACCCCAAGCATGCTTTGTCTGTCTAATTCTGGCAGCTCAGAAAACTTCACCAAACAGGTAATGAGATCTCTCTATTTTTATGCCTTGCGGAGCAGAGTCCCCATCTTGAACCTGAAGTCTGTAGTATTAACTCTGATGAACCTAGTTTTTAAAGTGCACTATTTTTAATTACACTGCCTTGGAGTGGCAGAGTCCTACTCGTGGGTTGGGCAGTGGGAAGCTGTATTATAACTGAGAACAGTTGACTCACTTCCCCTTTGCCCATCCAACAGATTAAACGATAGAGAGGTAAGAGTAGGATGATATGATAAGAAAA
>NW_011426117.1:0-799 GCF_000754665.1 Bison bison bison
ATTTTTGCCTTTATATTTTTTTCTCAGGGTATAGTTGATAATGGGTGGTTTTAGGCATCAGTTTAATTAGCACTTTCCCCCCACAATATTGGGTCTCTCTGTACACAAATTTGAATTGAGAAATATAGGGGGACCAAAGAAAATGCTAAGAGGAACAAAGTACTTTCAGGTTGTATTTGAGATTTGCTGCCACTTGAAGACCACTGAAAACTCTCAGCATTTGAGGGAGAGCCTCTCATTTCACACCATAGAGAATAAATAACCTACATGTATTTAATTTGTACAATGTCCCAGGAAAATGGAAGTTTCTGGTTTAGTATCAACTCTTTGCAAAGATTAGGGAATGGAAAAATTTCTAACCAGATTAGTGAGATAATGAGAAAGACAAAAATTGGACGCGGTCATACTAAATCTGATGAAATGCATAACTGCATATGTTTACTTTACAACTTAGTTAAGTCATTCTGTGGGAGACCCAACTTGGTGGATATATTCAGGAAAGAAGGATGGATAGATAAGCTATATCCAAGCTATGAATCCATATCATTCACATATGAACTTGGTAAGTAAGCTGTTGAAGCTTACATAAAAACTCACACAGGAGGGATTCGATTTTCTCAGTATAACATACCAATCAGTTCAGTTCAGTTCAGTCTCTCAGTCGTGTCCGACTCTTTGTGACCCCATGAATCGCAGCACGCCAGGTCTCCCTGTCCATCAGCATCTCCCAGAGTTTACTCAAACTCACATCCATCGAGTCAGTGATGCCATCCAGCCATCTCATCCTCTGTTGTCCCCT
>NW_011426118.1:0-602 GCF_000754665.1 Bison bison bison
ATAGTTGTGAACATTGGAGACAAAAAACATACAGGAGTAGGACCGGATTAGAATGAGCTCCCCCCAAATCAGGTTCAGAGTTCAGCACAGTTTTGGAGGGCATCCTAGGGAGATGAGGTGGACTGCAATTTTAGCGGGCCAAGGGACTCTGAGAGCAATGACTAAAGAAAAACCTGTATTATTCTCATGTTTTGACTTGCTCTGTAGATTCTTTAGGATTTTTGTTTGTGTGGTTGGTTTCAATTCCTTCCCCTCGCCCACGTTGTAGTTGCCAATTTCATTGGCACTATGAAATCTAATGAAGCTTTTGAGCCTTATTTTTCTTCGGTCACATTTGTAATTGCTGTTATAAATCTCTGTCGCTATATACAGCTTTTGAAATTCTGTGGAGTTTCCTTTTCTCTCTCTCTCTCTCTCTTTTTCATTTTTTAAACCTATTATTATTTTTTCTACTATTTATTATTTGTTTACTTTCCCTACTGTTCTTTTCCCCTTGCAGTTAATCTTTAATGTATATAAATCTTTTCAGTTCAGTTCAGTTCAGTGGCTCAGTTGTGCCCGACTCCTTGTGGCCCCATGGACCACAGCACGCCAGGCCTCCC
>NW_011426119.1:0-621 GCF_000754665.1 Bison bison bison
GTGAAAAGTGAAAGTGAAGTCGCTCAGTCGTGTCCGACTCTTAGCAACCCTGGCCAGGCTCCTCCGTCCATTGGGATTTTCCAGGCAAGAGTACGGGAGTGGGTTGCACATCCCCAACTCCCTAACCATCCCATCCCCCATCACGCACCCCTGGTAACCACACATTTGTTCTCTAAGTCTGTAAGTCCGTTTCTGCTTTGTAGATAAGTTCATTTATATCATTTATTTTTAGAGTCCACATTTAAGGATACCACACAATATTTCTCTTTCTCCGTCTGACTTACTTCACTCAGTCTGACACTCTTAGATCCATCCATGTTGCTGCAAATGCCTGGGCTTCTGAGCTATCAGCCTTCTCTGGCAGCCCCCAGTCAATGGCTGAGCGAGGTGGCGGTACAAACTCCTGGCCATCCCAGCCCAATGTGGGAAGTCTCTCTCTGCCAATCTTTGCTTTAGAGCTTCACGTTAGCTCAGCAGAGACTTAGTCCGACCTGTACCATCACTGTCTGAAGGCTGTCCTATTCAATCTTGGGAACAGAAAGTGGACATTAGGACAAAAACTAATAGAAATCTAAACGACATATGGACTTTAGTAATAATAATGATATATCCATATTGGTT
>NW_011426120.1:0-569 GCF_000754665.1 Bison bison bison
ATTTTGGTACTCTTTTGTTGTACCATGATGGCTACTCCATTTCTTCTAAGGGATTCCTGCCTGCAGTAGTAGATATAATGGTCACCTGAGTTAAATTCACCCATTCCAGTCCATTTGAGTTTGCTGATTCCTAGAATGTCGATGCCATCTCCTGTTTGACCACTTCCAATTTGCCTTGATTCATGGACCTAACATTCCAGGTTCCTATGCAATATTGCTCTTTACAACATCGGACCTTGCTTCCGTCACCAGTCACATCCACAACTGGGTGTTGTTTTTGCTCTGGCTCCGTCTCTTCATTCTTTCTGGAGTTATTTCTCCACTGATCTCCAATAGCATATTGGGCATCTACCAACTGGGGATATTCATCTTTCAGTGTCCTATCATTTTGCCTTTTCATACTGTTCATGGGGTTCTCAAGTAAGAATACTGAAGTGGTTTGCCATTCCCTTCTCCAGTGGAGCACGTTTTGTCAGAACTCTCCACTGTGACCTGTTCATCTTGGGTAGCCCTACAGGGCATGGCTCATAGTTGCATTGAGTTAGACAAGACTGTGGTCCATGTGAGCA
>NW_011426121.1:0-608 GCF_000754665.1 Bison bison bison
GAAAGGAAGCGCCCCAGGCTGCATTCCCAAGCTGGTGCTTCCCCGCCCAGACTAAGCGCCGCACGGAGGGAATCAGGGTCCCGGTGCCCCTGGCTTGGGGAGGCAGCTCCACAGCCAGAGTGGCGCTCCGTTTGTGCCCAGAAAGCGCCTGCCAGACCGGGCCTTCCCTGGAGCTGTCCTCCCGCCTAGAGGCAGGTGGATGTGCTGTGCGGGCTTCCCCTGTGCGTTTGGGCTCCCTAGCACAGCCGCAGCGCAGGGGAACCAGCCCATGATCAGTGAGCTCCGGGCAGTACTTTGGTTCCAAGTTTGGAGCCCAATGCCCGGAACGCGGGAGAGAAGAGGCTGGCTGCCGGCGGGTGCTTGCAAGCCTGTTACTGGGAAGGACCGAGTGAGCTTCCACACCGGCGGAGCTCCAGCTCTGCGCCCAGGCGCGATAGCACAGAGCCCCGGCCGAGAGGCTGCTCTGGGCTGGGCGAGCCTCCCCAAGCCCTGCCCAGCTTCTAGCGTTCGCGCCCGGGAAGGAGCAGGCTGCGGGAGTGTGGGAGACTTGACTGGTGCCTGACTGGTGCCTCAGCTCAGCTCTCGCCTTCCCTTCGGACCTAGGAGCC
>NW_011426122.1:0-659 GCF_000754665.1 Bison bison bison
ACCATTATGAGCCTCCCATGTGGGACCAGTGAATGACTTCAGAGACCTGAAAATTTCACCTAAGTGGCCTTGCATGAACCCAGACTAAATTTGAAGTTAAAGTCATCCTTTGAAACTCACTGGAAATTCTAACAGTGTGGCTGGGGAGATGCTACTGGTTGGCAAAATGGCAAGTCATTTATTCTCTCTGCTCTTGTTTCCTCACATATGAAATAAGGAATACTGATTCACTTCACAGGAAGGCTGGATGCACTTAACAACACACATCAAAAACTGAAGAACACCTCTGCTCAGCCCCTAAACTTGGTAAATCTTGTAAATCTAATCTTGGTAAATGCCAGTAGCATTCATTGTTTAGTTGATCTTACCTAGATCTTTCCTTAAGTTGTGGGTCTGCCTGGCCCATAAATAATTTTTGTCTACATTTGTAGAAACTTACAGGCACACATGTGGGTTTTGGTTTCCTATTTTAATGTTTTCATTGCTGCAATTGTTGAGGTCTTATGTTTTCTTCATCAGATGCTCACTGAGCTCCCCATTTACTACAGAAAACACTAGGCAGACATGCCAAAAAATTGCATGTCCAACTAGCATATATCCAGCCAAATGAGCCCACATCAAACTCAGTTTTTCCTTCCTTACTCCAAAGTACCTTCTGT
>NW_011426123.1:0-553 GCF_000754665.1 Bison bison bison
ATCATGACTCTGGTATGTGTCTGCCTCCTCCCTGCCGCATCCCTCCCCCACGCACGTCTGTTTTTTTTGTTTTTTGTTTTTTCTTCTTTATACCCAGAAGAAAATCAGATACATTTGCTACGCTCAGAGGTCTAAAAGTTTTTAAACCGCCTAGTCTTTAATCATTCCACAATGGCACAGCAACAAATTAGTCTTGGTATTTGGACCACTACTTAGCACGTCATCATGAACTCAGCCAGAGCCTGCCTCTGTAACGTTGGGCCTGGCCTGTGCTGGGCACAGCAGCTGCAGGGAAGTTTCTGTTCTCAGGGAGCAGACAGCTTCGTGAAAGTAGCCATAGGCAGCTCTCATGGCATGGGAAAGCTGTACAGCACATTCTCCATTGGGGATGCCTGGCTGCAGGGTGCAGGGCATGCGGTGGGAACAAAACCAAGAATCTACACTGGTCTGCTTGCTGATGGACCTGGCCACGCGCTCAGTCCAGCTCTGCGTGTGAAACCAGGTTAAAAGCCCAGGGCCCCAGGGCCGCAGGGAAGACGTCGGGCTGCCTCAG
>NW_011426124.1:0-599 GCF_000754665.1 Bison bison bison
TGGGAAGTTCTAGAGCAAGCGGATCTGATCCAAAGTCCCCCTGCCCTCCTCTCTCATACCTGCCCCTACCCCCACTCCAGGCTCTGTCCTTCCCTCCCTGCCCCAGGAAGTTGATCTCTAAGGTTTGTATCCCCCAGGTGCCCTTATTCGCTCTGTCACGGTTGGCCTCAGGTACTAGGAGATACTGATGGGAGATCAGAGAGTGCGGAGAAAGGGGGATATTTCCATCGTGGTCTTGGCTGCACCCCTCATCAGGGGCAGCACCTGTGGGGGCGCCTCCCAATTGCAGCCCTTGCCAGGTGCTGGTGGGTGGGTCAGAATTCCCTCAGTCCTGCACACACCTGTGTAAAGTCCCTTCATTAAATCCTCCTCCAAATCCTCTTTGATGTGATTTCTGTTTCCTTCCAAGATCCTAAGTGAGCCACATAATTTTTTGCTCCATGAAATGGGAATTGTAGACAGAAATAAAAGCTTTCAGGGTAAAGCTTCCAGGGACCCAGGAGAGACTCACATTTACTCCCAGTTAGAGGACACAAGCTATGCTCCCCCCACCACATATCTTAGGTGAAATGTCTTCACCCCTTTCTCTCTCTTTCTTC
>NW_011426125.1:0-645 GCF_000754665.1 Bison bison bison
GCCTGCATCCGCCATTAGCAAGCGGGGGCTGGGCAGGGAGGCGCGGCGTGGGCTGCATCGCTGAGAGTAAGAATCTGGCCTGAATACCCTGAGCGCTATCTGAGCGAAATAATTTGGGCTAGCAAACCAGACTGTGGGATATGTACCACGCGAAAAGCCAGCCCTAACCTAAGACACCGCCAGGCCCGCACAGGGAACAAAGGACTGCACAGAGATAGCCGGCTGCAGACCTTCCCCCTCTGGTGACAGGCAGCCAGAGCCGGAAGGGGGCAATCGCAGCCCCAGAGAGACATCATCTATAAAACTGTAAGCAGGCTTCTTTGCTAACTAAAACTTCTTGGGGGTCTGGACGGTCAACATCTGCCTGAGAAGGTGCGCCGGTTTTACACCCAGATAACCAAGTGGCGAGGAGGCGATAAGTCGCAGCATTGGCGCTCGCCAAACACCTCATCACCTGAGCTGCTCGGACCTGGGAAGAGCACAAAACGCAGGCCCAACTGAGTCTGCGCCTCTGAGGACTACCCGAGTGCCTGAATCTGAGCGGCTTGGACCTTGGAGGTGCATGCAACCCAGGGCCGGCCTCGGATTGTTCCTGGTGGAACAACCTAGAGCCCGAGCAGTGTGGGCAGGGAGGCTACACGCGCC
>NW_011426126.1:0-759 GCF_000754665.1 Bison bison bison
GAAAATGAAGAAACACTTACATCATGTCACTGCACTGAAACACGGGATGGTGATAAGCTACTGGGTATGTTTGACATGGGGTGCATGAAGAAGACTTGTGGAATGTTCCACAGTTAAATCATTGGATGATGATAATCTACTTACTCTGTTAGACCTGGAGTGGATAGAAGCATGTCACAGAACTGAAATGCAAAGGGTGGTAAATTACAGTGTGTTTAAACAGAGGAGGATGAAGAAACACATAACCTGTTGCAGCATTGAATACTAGATATATTTGACCTGGAGTGGGTTGAACAAGCACTCAAAACAGGTTACAGGACTGAAGTAAACACTGGATGATGATAAACGACTCAGTGTGTTGACCAGAGGAGACGAAGAAGACAACGGAAGCATGTCATGACAGTGAAAGAGTAGATGATGATAAACAGTATTAGTAGTGGCAAGATGCCTGCTCCAGAGTTCAGGTTCAAGATGCAGCATGTTTGCACTAGAATGTGGGTTTAATAAGTTTGTGATGCCTCCCCAAAAGTGAAAATTCAGCAGTTACTACGAGCCTACCCTGGATCGTAGGGTTGGAAGGGGCAAAATGAGAGCTCCAGGCTGCAAGCTCAGAACGTGCATGATGTGCACTAGAATGTGGGCTCATTGGTGGTTGATGCATGTATTAGATTGCAAGTTCAGAAGTTGTGACATGGGTATTATATAGCACCCATGTTATAAAACCTCACACTGGTCATCTATTTTTTACATATAGCACTG
>NW_011426127.1:0-868 GCF_000754665.1 Bison bison bison
CTAGTGTTAGCCAGGGAGTTACATACATTTTAATTTAGTTATTATAATACATCAAAAGCATGTCTGAAATTTGTGAAAATTTTACCAGACCTACTCCCACAATTTATATTTTAGGATAACAGGATTAGAAGTTAACAATAGAAAGATCCTACCAGACCCACTCCCATAATATAGCTTCTAAAATATAAGGATTCGTCAGAAGGTTTTCAGGGAGGAGAAACTGTCCTCAAGCATGATACACTGTTGCTATATAATTCTAATTACAGAGTTTAAACTGAATTGTTTGCTGTGTAATCATCATTTCAAGGTTTAAAGAAAAAACAAAACAAAACATTTTCTGTGACTAAGACTAATGAATATAGAGAAAAACAAACAAGAAAGCAATTCTCCTCCTTGAGAATTCCAGAACCCTATCTCCTCCTCAAGAATCCAGATATTTTTCTCTTCTTTGGTAGGCCAGACTTCTTATCAATCTGCATAGGAATTGACTCTCTCTCCCCAACACAAGTTCAGTTCAGTTTCTCAGTCATGTCCAACTATTTGTAACCCCAAGGACTGTGACACACCAGACTCCTCTGTTCATCACGAACTTCCATAGCTTGCTCAAACTCATCTCCATTGAGTTAGTGATGGACTTAATTTCATCCTGTCTTCTGCTTCTCCTCCTGCCTTCAATCTTTCTCAACACTGGGGTCATTTGCAAGAGTCAGTTATTTGCATCAGGTGGACAAATTCAGCTTTAGCATCAGTGCTTCCAATAAATATTCAGGACTGAATGTCTTACTGACTAATTTTATTCCCTTGCTGTCCAAGGGACTCTCAAGAGTCTTCTCCAACACCACACTTCAAAAGCATCAATTTTTCAGGG
>NW_011426128.1:0-540 GCF_000754665.1 Bison bison bison
CGAGAACCACCCCGAGTACTCCCCCGTCATCGCGGAGATGAGGGCCTTCGTCTCCTGCATGGCCTAGAGGCCAACCTCGCGACCTCTCTCCAAACGCCTCAGGAGGCTTGACTCCCTTTAAGTCCACCCAGGGAGCGCCAAGAGATACCCGTCGCGACTCGAGAGCAGAGCGGGGTTCTTGGCTTCCACTCGAGATGAATGCCTGTCTCCCCGGGTGCGTCTGGAATGCAACCCCGAGATCCCGGTCGCCCCTGGAGAGGAACATTGGCTTCTGGACCAAAGCCCAGATGAGGTCTATTGGCCCTGCAGTCACTCGAGAGCAATCCCCAGCTTTCCTTCGCAACTCGAATGGAAGATTGGACTTCCCTGGGCCAACACAAGAGGCATCCCGAAATTCCCCGTCGGAAACTCGAGAATCCCGCCGCAACTCGAGAAAAACCACGTGGTTCCCCCGTCATCGCAAGATGAAGCCCTTTCCCGCTACAGCGTCTCAGGAGAAGTCCCACGTTAGGAATTGGAGGTCGAAACGGTACTTGGCAC
>NW_011426129.1:0-544 GCF_000754665.1 Bison bison bison
GGGAAGTCCAATCTTCCATTCGAGTTGCGAAGGCAGCTGGGATTGCTCTCGACTGACTGCAGGGCCAATAGACCTCATCTAGGCTTGTGTCCACGAAGCCAAGGTTCCTCTCCAGGGGCGACCGGGATCTCGGGGTTGCATTCCAGACGCACCCGGGGAGACAGGCATTCATCTCGAGTGGAGGCAAAGAACCCCGCTCTACTCTCGAGTCGCGACGGGTATCTCTTGGAGCTCACTGGGTGGACTAAAGGGAGTCAAGCCTCCTGAGGCGTTTGGAGAGAGGTCGCGAGGCTGGCCTCGAGGCCATGCAGGAGGCGAAGGCCCTCATCTCCGCGATGACGGGGGAGTCTCGGGGTGGTTCTCGAGCGGCGGCCCCAGGGTGCGGTTTCTCACGAGGTACGACGGCGAGGTCAGTGAGCCTCTCGTGGGGCGCCAGGGAAGTCGGGTCTCCATGCGAGTGGCGAGGGGGAGCGCGTCATTGCTCTCGAGTCATGGTAGGGGAATCTGGCCTCGAGACGTGTTGAAGAAGGTCTCTCGAGGTCTT
>NW_011426130.1:0-774 GCF_000754665.1 Bison bison bison
GGTCCCTGTTCGGTCGCCACCTGCCGGGGACCAGCCCCAACTGATCCAGGGTATTCGAAGGAGAGATGGCCTAGGCGACTATTTATATGCTAATCAGAGATGTCAAGAATAATAGTATGAGGAGAGCTCAGTATGAAAATTCGGTGGAGAAAAAGACTGAGTAGCTTGGTTTACGCGGAAGACCAATCAAACTTCAAGACAAGAAGTTTGCACCACTTACGTACCCCCCAGGCGCCCTCTCGAATAGCGAAAGGTGCCTCACCCTAGACACCTTCTCGAGTGGGTCTTAGCAGCCCAGGCATAATTAGTAAGCGTGGTGGGTTCCACGCTCCAGATGGAGACTCAGCTGGAAGTTAAAGGGAAAATGACAAGGAACTATTTGAATTGAACCTGTAAGTTAACTCTTTGACAGAGAGAGCGAGATGGTGGTGGGGGACAGTCCCCAGTGAAATCAGAGGTGAGAGCACAAAGCAATACAGTAGGCAGACTCTGGTTTTTTCGGGGGAGATGCTCGAGAATATCCGGGTGGACTCCTGAGGCTCGATCCCGCATTTGCGTATGCCGAGCCTCCTTCCTCATGACCTTTGTCCAGAGTGGAATGCCTCCCCGGCTCCCGGCACATGATCAGTGCATGCTCAGTCACGATATCAGTGCCTGCTCAGCCACGTGATCACTGACGGCACAGTCGCGTGATCAGCGCCTCTCAGTTACATGATCACCGTATTATAAACCGTGATCAGTGAACGCCAGCCAGTGATCACTGCATGCGCAGTC
>NW_011426131.1:0-655 GCF_000754665.1 Bison bison bison
CAGTGTAAGAGGGTTCTCTTTTCTCCACACCGTCTCCAGTATGTATTGCTTGCAGACTTTTGGATCGCAACCATTCTGACTGGCATGAAATGGAACCTCACTGTCGTTTTGATTTGCATTTCTCTGATAATGTGTGATGTTGAGCATCTTTTCATGTGTTTGCTAGCCATCTGTATGTCTTCTTTGGAGAAATGTCTATTTAGTTCTTTGGCCCATTATTTGATTAGGTCATTTATTTTTCTGAAATTGCGCTATAGGAATTGCTTCTATATTTTTGAGATTAGTTGTTTTTCAGGTGCTTTATTTGCTATTGTTTTTCCCATTCTGAAGGTTGTCTTTTCACCTTGCTTATAGTTTTCCTTTATTGTTCAGAAGTCTTTTTTTTTTCTACAGTTTCTTCTGTGTATTCCTGCCACCTTTTCTTAATATCTACTGTTTTTGTTAGGTCCATAATATTTCTGTCCTTTATCGAGCCCATCTTTGCATGAAATGTTCCCTTGGTATCTCTAATTTTCTTGAAGAGATCTCTAGTCTTTCCCAGTCTCTTGTTTTCCTTATTTATTTGCATTGATCGCTGAGGAAAGCTTTCTTATCTCTTCTTGCTATTCTTTGGAACTCTGCATTCAGATGTTTCTATCTTTCCTTTTCTCCTCTG
>NW_011426132.1:0-538 GCF_000754665.1 Bison bison bison
GAGGAGCCTGTCAGGCAGGCTAGAGAACCTTCAGAGGAGTTTGTAGGTTAAAACACTCTTGTCACACCCAAGAGTTTTTATTGACTGGAGCTCTAGGTTAACTCCTTCTCCGAAAGAGGTGGTGGGGGACAGCCCCCCGTAAAGTCAGAGGTGTAGGTAAGAGCACAAAGTAGTAAAGTAGGCAGGCTCTGGTTATGGGGGTAGACGCTCGAGGATTTCCAGGGGGACTCCTGAGGCTCGATCCCGCCTTTGCGTATGTCGAGCCTCCTTCCTCATGACCTTTGTCACGGGCAGAGTACCTCACTCTGGCCCCCAACATCTCCCCCTTTTTTATTCTTAAAACAGCCAGATGCAGCTCAGTCGCGAGCCTCTCAATGCTCTGCCGAAGAATTCTTACAATACAAGGAAGAATGATTATGAGAAGTAGAATTAGAGACTAGGGATATTAGACAGAATATTTTTCCAGTAAATAAAGTTAGAGATGGTGTAGAAAAAAGTCATTAGCTGCTCCAGTGGACGGTAAAATCCAGTTGAGAGT
>NW_011426133.1:0-547 GCF_000754665.1 Bison bison bison
AAAGTGTGTCACTGTTTCCACTGTTTCCCCATTTATTTGCCATGAAGTGATGGGGCTGGATGCTATGATCTTCATTTTTTGAATGTTGAGTTTTGTGCCAGCTTTTTCACTCTCCCCTTTCACTTTCACTTTCACTAAGAGGCTCTTTAGTTTCAACCCCTGGAGGCATTTCTTATTCCCCTTTCTGTCTTTTCTCCACCACGAGGGTCCCCATTTATAGTTTTTAACAACATAGTTTAACAACAGATTCCTTCAATACATTCTATCCCTTTTTCCCTCTTATATATATATTGTAACCAATCCGTCCTTCAGTTCACTGATCATCTCTTCAGCTACATCCAATCTGATGTTGAGCCCAGAGACTGAGTTCTTAAATTCAGTCCCTGTTATTGTAAAGTTCTAGATTTGGTTTTGATTCTCAGTAAATTTTTCCTTTTGTCAAGTATTATTTTTGAACAGGTGACATTTGCATCTGATACCTCTAGCATACCTCTGATACGCTGATATATATCTCATACCTCTGGATCTGATTCAGTTTCTTTTTCTC
>NW_011426134.1:0-831 GCF_000754665.1 Bison bison bison
CAACCTATTTACGTTTAAGGTAATTATTGATAAGTGTGATCCTGTTGCCATTTACTTTATTGTTTTGGGTTTGAATTTATACACCCTTTTTGTGTTTCCTGTCTAGAGAATATCCCTTAGTATTTGTTGGAGAGCTGGTTTGGTGGTGCTGAATTCTCTCAGCTTTTGCTTGTCTGTAAAGCTTTTGAATTCTCCTTCATATTTGAATGAGATCCTTGCTGGGTACAATAATCTGGGCTGTAGGTTATTTTCTTTCATCACTTTAAGTATGTCTTGCCATTCCCTCCTGGCTTGAAGAGTTTCTATTGAAAGATCAGCTGTTATCCTTATGGGAATTCCCTTGTGTGTTATTTGTTGTTTTTCCCTTGCTGCTTTTAATATTTGTTCTTTGTGTTTGATCTTTGTTAATTTGATTAATATGTGTTTTGGGTGTTTTGCCTTGGGTTTATCCTGTTTGGGACTCTCTGGGTTTCTTGGACTTGACTGATTATTCCTTCCCCATTTTAGGGAAGTTTTCAACTATTATCTCCTCAAGTATTTCTCATGGTCTTTCTTTTTGTCTTCTTCTTCTGGAACCCCTATGATTCGAATGTTGTAGCGTTTAATATTGTCCTGGAGGTCTCTGAGATTGTAAGACATACAGATGGCTAACAAACACATGAAAAGATGCTCAACATCACTCATTATCAGAGAAATGCAAATCCAAACCACTATGAGGTACCATTTCACGCCAGTCAGAATGGTTGCGATCCAAAAGTCTACAAGCAATAAATGCTGGAGAGGGTGTGGAGAAAAGGGAATCCTCTTATACTGTTGGTGGGAATGCAAACT
>NW_011426135.1:0-584 GCF_000754665.1 Bison bison bison
GCCAGATACGATTTTTTGATTGTAATAATTCTTACACTTCATGAATTTGAAACTCTGTTCTATTATAGGACATAAAACTATATTGACCAGACTAGACTATAGAAAACTCCGGAGGAACTAGTGTTTTATTCATGATGATTGTGACAGAAATCAGTGCAAATAATATTGCCTGTAATATTTCTATATTTTGCATTGTGTTTTATCTTTGAATTTATGACCTTGAGTACCTGAAAATTTAATGTAGCTTTCAGATAAAACTTATTTACTCAAAACTAACTTAAGTTAGCTTAAAGAATGACAGAGGGGCATCGTTTATGATTCAGGTATTAGAACAAGCTGTTGGTTTCCAACTTGATTTCATTTGGATGTTTTTTAAAATTTCACCTGAAAAATGTTTTTCCATTGATACAAAGGACAGTTGGGTTCCTATTTTTTTTTATTTCTGAATCTGTAGGAACTATATAGTAATATTCTAATGGCAACCTCATGTGGGTACCAATTGCATGTTAGATACTCTCTGGAGGATATCTACTCAGTAAGTGGTGGTGGTTTAGTCTGTAAGTTGTGTCCAACTTCTGCAACCT
>NW_011426136.1:0-591 GCF_000754665.1 Bison bison bison
TGATGCTGAAGCCAAAGCTCCAATACTTTGGCCACCTGATGCGAAGAACTGACTCATTGAGAAAGATCCTGATTCTGGAAAAGATTGAAGGCAGCGGGAGAAGGGGACGACAGAGGCTGAGGTGGTTGGATGACATCAGTGACTCGATAGACATGAGTTTGAGCAAACTCCAAGAAATAGTCAAGGACAAAGAAGGCTGGTGTGCTGCAGTCCTTGGGGTTAAAAAGAGTCAGACACAACTGAGCGATCAAACAACAACAAATGCAGGCTTCTAGGCTCTGAATTCCCTATCTTTGATCATAAGGAGGTCCTTCCCACTTCTGATGCAGGAGTGCCCCTTTCTTGTCAGAGATTTATTCCCTGCTTTTCCAGGAGACAAAGGAATTTCCTCTTGCACTGGCTGATTCTCAAGTAACTTCTGTAGAAACTAATCAATAAACCATTGCAGCACATTTTGGGACCAATCTCCTTAATCCTCAGTAGTGGCACATAAGAGTGGTCAGTACTTAAGAAATATTCAGTTACAGTTTATTTAATTTTTTTAAAGTTTTTTATAGTTGGGTCCTATTTTTTAAGGTTTTTTCTTTTGTT
>NW_011426137.1:0-857 GCF_000754665.1 Bison bison bison
CACCATCCAAGATCATTTGCAGTGGTGATGCAGGTTACTGGAACCCATGACAACAAGAGAAACACAGAAAAGGTACCTAACCCCTCCACGCGAACACCATGTGCCTGGATCGTATGTCTCGGTAACATACAGACTGGGGACTACCCACTGAAGTACTTACACGCAGTTCGAGTGTCATTCGCTCACAGTGGTTTCCATAAGGCACCCCCAGGTCTTCACTAAGAGATGATCTTGTATCACCCTAGAGTGGTGGGAGGTTCAAAAGGGAGGAGATATATGGGTACCTATGGCTGATTCATGCTGAGGTTTGACAGAAAAGAAATTCTGTAAAGCAATTATCTTTCAGTTAAAAACTAATTAAAAAAAAAAAGAAAGAAAGAAGAAGATGATGATCTCTCTTGCACTCCCAGCGTTTCCGCTGGTCCTGGGTGTGAGGAAAGGAAGACAGTGTGGGACAGATTAACCCTGCAGGGTCCAACAGGTCTCACTGATACATTTCGGTGTGTGGTTAAACCAGGGAGGTTTTAGGAACATGCATGGCATGTATTGTTATAAACAATGAGTGCGTTGTTTGGACCAACTAACCTGTGCTTTTTTGGTGGGATTCTGTAAAGAATACTGATCCCGTGCAGCCCCACAGGAGCTTGGTGACAACACAGTAACTTAGTGCAAAATACAGCTGAACTCATTTAAGAGCAGCTGGATAAACTGGGCTCCCTCCCCTGAGCTCTAACAAGAACCCTCAGACAACAGAAGGCTACAAAGGCTAGAAATTTTCCACATGGAACTGAACACGGATCAATCTCAAATTCAAGTTAAAATAAGCATTTATAAAAATCAGAAAATAACAACGAACA
>NW_011426139.1:0-510 GCF_000754665.1 Bison bison bison
TTCACATTCAGAAGTGGGAATAAAACCACAATTGGAACCCAGGGGCAGTGTTGTTAAGGAAGAAGACCCAAAACCTTCCTACCACCTGTACAAGCTGCAGATTAAATCCACATAGCTGTGAAAAGAAGAGAAGAGAAAAGCAAAGGAGAAAAGGAAAGATATAAGCATCTGAATGCAGAGTTCCAAGGAAGAGCAAGAAGAGATAAGAAAGCCTTCCTCAGGGAGCAATGCATAGAAAAGGAGGAAAACAACAGAATGGGAAAGACTAGAGATCACTTCAAGACAATTAGAGATACCAATGGGGATTTCATGCAAAGATGGGCTCGATAAAGGACGGAAATGGTATCGACTAACAGAAGCAGAAAACATTAAGAAGAGATGGCAAGAATACACAGAAGAACTCTACAAAAAAAGATAATTCACGACCCAGATAATCACGTTGGTGTGGTCACTGAACTAGAGCCAGACATTGTGGAACATAAAGTCAAGTGGGCTTAGAAAGCAGCATTG
>NW_011426140.1:0-533 GCF_000754665.1 Bison bison bison
GGTTGTATTCTGTGTTTTTTCTTCCTGTCTCATGTGATTCTGAATATTATATTTTCCTAATACATCAAGGTGGTCCTCTCTTGCTGTGCAAAGCCAAGGGTCTGTTGTCAACACAGAGCTTCTCTTCAGGCCCACTTTCCCTGCCGCTGGCTTAGTCACTTCTTTACATGTGGACAATAGTTTTCGCTTTAAGGGAGGAAAACGTAAATGTTGGTTTTATTTGAGAAAGAAATAGTGGTGATGGTTGTACAACGTTGTAACAATGTTAACGGTTGTTAATGTATTTAATGCTATTAAATGCACGCGTGCACGTGTGCTCAATCTCGTTTGACTCTTCCGTGACCCCATGGGCTCCTCTGTCCATGAGATTTCTCAGGCAAGGATAGTGCAGCGGGTTGCCATTTCCTCCACCAGGCGATCTTCGTGACCCAGGGATTGAACTTGTTTCTCCTGTATTAGCAGGCAGATTCTTTACCATCTGAGCCACCAGGGAAGCCCATTAAATACATACAGAATAGCAATTCTAAAGAAAA
>NW_011426141.1:0-553 GCF_000754665.1 Bison bison bison
CTCCCTGGAGAGGAACACGGAGGTTTTCCGGCACCACTTCCTCTGAGCCCCTTCTACCCTCCTGATCTCCACAGGAGGGTCGACTCCCCTGCTTGGTCTGGAAGGGGTTCCCACCTTCCGGTCGCACCTCAGGATGAGGCAGGACTCACGACGACATTCCAGACGTGGCCTCGTGGGTGCTTCCACATTGCGAAGCACCCCGATATCCCGGTCCCTCTTGGTAAGAACCCGATGCCCGGACACCTCTCCGAACTCCACCCTGTGAATGAAGTCAACACGAAGGGGCAGTGACTCGCCCGTGCATCGTCCGGAAAAGACCCCCAGGTTCCAAATACCGCTCGACAAGTGGCCTCTCTCCCCGGGGACACCTCGAGAGGCAAGCGGAGTTCCATGCCTCAACCCAAGACGAGGCCTGACTCTCCTGTCCCCAGTCTGCAGGGACCCTGCGATCGGAGTCTGAAATCAGAGGAACCCTGAGGTTCCTGCCTCAACTGGAGATGAGGCCCTCTTCCAATGCACCAAACCCCGTGGAGTCCCGAGAGGCCCGTCCCAC
>NW_011426142.1:0-832 GCF_000754665.1 Bison bison bison
GTGGAAAATTTCTAGCCTTTGTAGCCTTCTGTTGTCTGAGGGTTCTTGTTAGAGCTCAGGGGAGGGAGCCCAGTTTATCCAGCTGCTCTTAAATGAGTTCAGCTGTATTTTGCACTAAGTTACTCTGTTGTCACCAAGCTCCTGTGGGGCTGCACGGGATCAGTATTCTTTACAGAATCCCACCAAAAAAGCACAGGTTAGTTGGTCCAAACAACGCACTCATTGTTTATAACAATACATGCCATGCATGTTTCCTAAAACCTCCCCTGGTTTAACCACACACCGAAATGTATCAGTGAGACCTGTTTGGACCCTGCAGGGTTTAATCTGTTCCCACACTGTCTTTCCTTTCCTCACACCCAGGACCAGCGGAAACGCTGGGAGTCCAAGAGAGATCATCTTCTTCTTCTTCTTTTTTTTTTAAATTAGTTTATTTTTTAACTGAAAGATAATTGCTTTACAGAATTTTCTTTTCTGTCAAACCTCAACATGAATCAGCCATAAGTACCCATATGTCTCCTCCCTTTTGAACTTCCCACCTCTCTAGGGTGATACAAGATCATCTCTTAGTGAAGACCTGGGGGTGCCTTATGGAAACCACTGTGAGCGAATGACACTCGAACTGCGTGTAAGTACTTCAGTGGGTAGTCCCCAGTCTGTATGTTACCGAGAAATACGATCCAGGCACATGGTGTTCGCGTGGAGGGGTTAGGTACCTTTTCTGTGTTTCTCTTGTTGTCATGGGTTCCAGTAACCTGCATCATCACTGCAAATGATCTTGGATGGTGGCACAAGCTGTGTCTTTTTCTCCTTCAAACAGAAAGGTCTGGAC
>NW_011426143.1:0-757 GCF_000754665.1 Bison bison bison
CACCCACGAGGCCACATCTGGAATGTCGTCGTGAGACCGGCCTCATCCTGCGGTGCGACCGGAAGGTCGGGAACCCCTTCCAGACAAAGCAGGGGAGTCGACCCTCCTGTGGAGATCAGGAGGCTAGAAGGGGCTCAGAGGAAGTGGTGCCGGGAAACCTCGGTGTTCCTCTCCAGGGAGACCGGGATGCCGGGGAACTTGGTGGGGGCGCATCAAGGGTGCCAAGTACCGTTTCGACCTCCAATTCCTAACGTGGGACTTCTCGTGAGACGCTGTAGCGGGACAGGGCTTCATCTTGCGATGACGGGGGAACCACGTGGTTTTTCTCGAGTTGCGGCGGGATTCTCGAGTTACGACGGGGAATTCGGGATGCCTCTTGTGTTGGCCCAGGGAAGTCCAATCTTCCATTCGAGTTGCGAAGGAAAGCTGGGGATTGCTCTCGAGTGACTGCAGGGCCAATAGACCTCATTTAGTGTTGTGTCCAGAAGCCAAGGTTCCTCTCCAGGGGCGACCGGGATCTCGGGGTTGCATTCCAGACGCACCCGGGGAGACAAGCATTCATCTCGAGTGGAAGCAAAGAACCCCGCTCTGCTCTCGAGTCGCGACGGGTATCTCTTGGAGCTCACTGGGTGGACTAAAGGGAGTCAAGCCTCCTGAGGCGTTTGGAGAGAGGTCGCGAGGCTGGCCTCGAGGCCATGCAGGAGACGAAGGCCCTCATCTCCGCGATGACGGGGGAGTCGTCGGGGTGGTTCGTCGA
>NW_011426144.1:0-746 GCF_000754665.1 Bison bison bison
GGAAAATCCCATGGATGGAGGAGGCTGGTGGGCTACAGTCTGTGGGGTTGCAGAGTCAGACACAACTTTCACTATCTTTCCTCCTCCATCTCTAGACTCCAGCTATTTTAAAGCACTTTCTCAAAAATGCCACACTCCTTTCCTACTGCAGGGTGTGGCTGCGCTTCTAATAAAGTCTTCTTAACCTTCAAGTCTCCCTGGGGAGGACTCCTTTAATCCTAGTGCCTCTCACTATGCACTATCAAATAATCCCTATTACAGACATTAAGAGCATTTAATGTAATTACGTAACAACTTGTTCAGTCTTTGTGTTCTCAGCAATACTTCACAAGGGAAGAAATTTTAAAAGAGGGAAGAAGTAAACAGAAAATGAAAAGGAGGAAGGCCTGGCTTGGGTTCTTCTGGGGCTTGAAGCCTCTCACAGATCAGGTTCCAAAGAGAGCTGAAAAAAGCAGAAGTTACGGTCATTCTGTGCGTTTATTTGAGCTATTATTGAGAGAAATAGGAGCTGCAGAGTTAAAACCAGGTCATTTGATCAATTAGGATGATCACCAAGGCCTCACAGAGAAACACCCCTGCCCCTACTGTATCTGGATTTCCCTGTGGTTCAGATGATAAAAAATCTGCCTGCAATGGAGGAAACCCAGGTTTGATCCCTGAGTAGGAAGATCCCCTGGAGAAGGGAATGGCAACCCACTCCAGTATTCTTGCCTGGAGAATTCAATGGACAAAGGAGCCACAGTCCA
>NW_011426145.1:0-735 GCF_000754665.1 Bison bison bison
GATCAGTGAATTATCAGCCTTGTGATCAGTGCATGCACAGTCACGTGATCAGTGAATGATCAGCTTCATCATCAGTGCATGATCAGCCACGTGAATAGTGCATTATCAGCAACGTAATCATTGCATGTTCATACATGTGATCAGTGCATGCACAGTCACGTGATCAGTGTATGATCAGCTTCGTGATCAGTGCATGGTCAGCCACGTGATTAGTGCATGATCAGGCACGTGAAGAGTGCCTGATCAGTCACGTGATCAGTGTATGATAGCAATGTTATCAGTGCATGATCAGCTAGGTGATCATTGCATGATCAGCCACCTGATCAGTGCATTTGCAGTCTCATGATCAGTGTATGATCAGGAACGTGATCAGTGCATGATCAGCCACGTGATCAGTGCATGATCAGCCACGTGATCCGTGCATGCACTGTCACGTGATCTGTGTATGATCAGCTTCGAGATTAGTTCATGATCAGCTACTTGATCAGTGTATGATCAACCACGCGATCAGTGCATGATTAGCCATATGAACAGTACAAGGTCAGCCAAGTAATCAGTGACATGCGCAGTCACGTACTCAATGTATGATCAGCCACGTGATCAGTGCATGATCAGGCAGGTGTTCAGTGCATTATCAGTAATGTGATCAGTGTATGATCAGACACGTGATGAGTGCATGTACTGCCCTCTGATCAGTGTCTGATCAGCCGGGTGATCAGTGCATGATCCCCAACG
>NW_011426146.1:0-719 GCF_000754665.1 Bison bison bison
AGTGTTTAACCTACAAACTCCTTTGGAAATCCTCTAGCCTGCCTGAATAGGTTTTTCCGGCCACATGTGATTGTTCAGAGCCTCCCAACTGTGAGAGGCAGGAGATGTTCTAAACTGTCTAAACACAGATTCTTTTGAGTAGTTAAAAGATTGATTAGAAATTGTATTGGTGAATGGTTTTTCACTTGTTGGGCCATTGTTTGCTGCTAAGTTTCCATATCCCTTACCTGCTGTGTCCCTGGCAGTGTATTGATTAATATAATTGGTGTAAGTAGTAGCTTTAATGTTTGTAACCTGGGACCCTTGAGTTAATTCTTTTTCTTGTTATAGCCCACCACACCTTTGCTCTGTAGGAATGCAACTTTATCTAATGCTTTTTTGGAGGGTGGCTCCTGACCAACCACCTTTAGAGAAAAATAGATTTCTGAAGAAAAGGTCTTAAAATGTTAACAGGCCTCCGGGCCAGAAGATGATGCAAATCACCTAAGCTTTTGCATATGATAAGTTTGCAGGAAGAAAGCCTGGTTTGCTGCAAGACTCTACCCTTCCCCATTATCCTCTATGCATAACTTAAGGTATAAAAAACTACTTTGAAAAAATAAAGTGCGGGCCTTGGTTCACCGAAACTTAGTCTCACCATGTCGTTCTTTCTCTTACCTTCTGGCTGAATTATTCAGCCTCTTTTCTCCACTGAATTTCCTACTGAGCTATCCTCATTC
>NW_011426147.1:0-745 GCF_000754665.1 Bison bison bison
GTAATACTCCATTGTGTATATGTACCACTCCTTCCTTATCCATTCATCTGCTGATGGACATCTAGGTTGCTTCCATGTCCTGGCTATTATAAACAGTGCTGTGATGAACATTGGGGTACACGTGTCTCTTTCCCTTCTGGTTTCCTCAGTGTGTATGCCCAGCAGTGGGATTGCTGGGTCATAAGGCAGTTCTATTTCCAGGTTTTTAAGGAATCTCCACACTGTTTTCCATAGTGGCTGTACTAGTTTGCATTCCCACCAACAGTGTAAGAGGGTTCCCTTTTCTCCACACCTTCCCCAGCATTTATTACTTGTAGACTTTTGGATCACAGCCATTCTGACTGGTGTGAAATGGTACCTCATAGTGGTTTTGATTTGCATTTTTCTGATAATGAGTGATGTTGATCATCTTTTCATGTGTTTGTTAGCCATCTGTATGTCTTCTTTGGAGAAATGTCTATTTAGTTCTTTGGCCCATTTTTTGATTGGGTCATTTATTTTTCTGGAGTTGAGCTGTAGGAGTTGCTTGTATATTTTTGAGATTAGTTGTTTGTCAGTTGCTTCATTTGCTATTATTTTCTCCCATTCTGAAGGCTGTCTTTTCACCTTACTAATAGTTTCCTTTGATGTGCAGAAGTTTTTAAGGTAATTAGGTCCCATTTGTTTATTTTTGTTTTATTTCCAATATTCTGGGAGGTGGGTCATAGAGGATCCTGCTGTGATGTATGTCGGAGAGTGTTTTCCC
>NW_011426148.1:0-799 GCF_000754665.1 Bison bison bison
ATTATATGGTCTGTGTTTCTCTCTCGCTTATACACATGCACACACACACTTCCAAGGTTCTCTGAAATCTCTCTCTTATCTTCCTTTCCCTACGCCCCTCCCCTTGCTTGACGAACACTTGCAGAGTCTTCAGGTCTCAGCGTTAGGTCTTCCTTCAGGAAGTCATCCCTGGCTATGGGCTGGGTTAGGTCTTTTCCTATGTGCCCTAATATTCTCTGCTGTGTTAAATCTGTGTTCTTTGTCTATTGCTGTTTTAACAAATTACCTACCACAAATGTGGCAGATTATTTTCTCACAGTTTCTATGGGTCAGGATCTAAAGCCAAGATCAATATGTTGGCTAGCTATGTCCTCATCTAGGGAAAGTTAGTCTTCCAAGCTCCCTCGTGGTGTTGACAGAATTTATTTCCTTGCAGTTGTAGGACTGAGGTATCTGTTTCTTAATAGCTATTGAGTAAGCCCACCTCAGAGCAGGTCCTTGTCGTATGGCGCTCTCTAAAACTTGGCAGTTTGCTTTCTCAAGACCAGAAGGAGACTGTTCTCCATCTTCTAAGACTCAGTCTTATGTAAATCACACAATCACAGGAGTAAACCCATTGCCTTTGACATATATAATGTATAATTACATATATAATGTAACCTAATCGAGGAAAGGACTTCTCCCTCATTTTCACAAATCTTGCCTATACATATACACGATCTTGCCTGTACAAAGCATGCAAACCTGAGCGAGGGGGTCTTGGGGAGTCTCAGAATTCTACCTACCAAAACATTCTTTATCACACTGAATTATAATTACC
>NW_011426149.1:0-501 GCF_000754665.1 Bison bison bison
AATCCCTCCCAGCATCAGAGTCTTTTCCAGTGAGTCAACTCTTCGCATGAGGTGGCCAAAGTACTAGAGTTTCAGCTTTAGCATCATTCCTTCCAAAGAAATCCCAGGGCTGATCTCCTTTAGAATGGACTGGTTGGATCTCCTTGCAGTCCAAGGGACTCTCAAGAGTCTTCTCCAACACCACAGTTCAAAAGCATTAATTCTTCAGCGCTCGGCCTTCTTCACAGTCCAACTCTCACATCCATACATGACCACAGGAAAAATCATAGCCTTGACTAGACGAACCTTTGTTGGCAAAGTAATGTCTCTGCTTTTGAATATGCTATCTAGGTTGGTCATAACTTTCCTTCCAAGGAGTAAGCGTCTTTTAATTCTTGGCTGCATTCACCATCTGTAGTGATTTTTGGAGACCCAAAAAAAATAAAGTCTGACACTGTTTCCACTGTTTCCCCATCTATTCCCATGAAGTGGTGGGACCGGATGCCATGATCTTCATTTTTC
>NW_011426150.1:0-582 GCF_000754665.1 Bison bison bison
GGTGGAGTTCGAAGAGGTGTCCGGGCATCGGGTTCTTATCAAGAGGGGACCGGGAAATCGGGGTCCTTCGGAATGTGGAACCACCCACGAGGCCACGTCTGGACTGTCGTCGTGAGACCGGCCTCATCCTGAGGTGCGACCGGAAGTTCGGGAACCCCTTCCAGACAAAGCAGAGGAGTCGAGCCTCCTGTCCAGATCAGGACGGTACAAGGGGCTCAGAGGAAGTGGTGCCGGAAAACCTCGGTGTTCCTCTCGACGGAGACCGGGATGTCGGGGCACTTTGTGGGTCGCATCAAGGGTGACAAGTACCGTTTCGAACTCCAATTCCTAAAGTGGGACTTCTCCTGAGACGCTGTAGCGGCACAGGGCTACATCTTTCGATGACGGGGGAACCACGTGGTTTTTCTCGAGGTGTAGCAGGATTCTCGAATTACGACGGGGAATTCAGGATGCCTCTTGTGTTGGCCCAGGGAAGTCCAATCTTCCATTCGAGTTGCGAAGGAAAGCTGGGGATTGCTCTCGAGTGACTGCAGGGCGAACAGACCTCATCCTAGGCTTGTGTCCAGAAGCCAGTGTTCCTCT
>NW_011426151.1:0-684 GCF_000754665.1 Bison bison bison
CAAGGTATGGAATTCAATCATCTTCCTCATCAAAAGTGCTCCATCAGGGTGAGCATCACATTGGTCTTCTACTCCTGTCCCTAGAGCTGTGCACACAGTGCCTGATATATAATAGATCCCTGAAGACTTGATTGAATATTGAAGGGAGGAGTAATTCAGAGAACCTCAGAAACAGGTTCTATAGCCAGACTTCAAATAGATCCATCAAATTAAAAAAGGGAGGGGGGAAGAAAGGTCTCTGAGGTGAGCAGTCAATTTAGCCTGACTTGTTTTCCCAAAGCCACATAAAAGTTTTCAGGAACAACTTTCAGAGCCTTTAGATGGTGTCAAATCAGGACATCTTGTCTTCCAGACTCCCTAGTGTGGGCAGAACTAATTTCCTCATTAAGCATCAACAAGAGATGTGGGTTTGACCCTTGGTGGAGAAGATCCCCTGGAGTAGAAAATGGCAACCCACTCCAGCATTCTCGCCTGGAAAATTCCATGGACAGAGGAGCTTGGCCATGGGGTCATGAAGAGTCAGCCACGACTGAACATAAGCACACATTAGGCATTAATCTATGTTATGTGGACAAACAGGGACATGGGATCGCTACCTTATAGCCTCGCCCGTAACGGATGCCCAGTAAATGGTGTTGATGGAAAAAGAAAGCATCTGGAGATGCCTGTGAATATGCAGATTCC
>NW_011426152.1:0-623 GCF_000754665.1 Bison bison bison
TTGCCATGTAGACTATAAGGCTGGACTTTACACTATGTTGTATTTAGATCTATATATTCTTTTCACTTAAGTAAAATAATCGCAGTTCACAAATACACACAAAAAGATCTCTAGGTATTTGATTAAAAGAAATCTAGAGTTGTAGGATACGAGGCTAAGTATATAGTTCTGAAAGGAGTTTGCAGTATGTGATTGTTCTTATTTTCCTATAACTGCCTTTTTGTTTTTGTTTAGTCGCTGAATCATGTCCAGCTGTTTTGCATCCCCATGGGCTGTAGCCCACCAGATTCCTCTCTCCATGGGATTTCCCAGGCAAAAACACTGGAGTGGGTAGCCATTTCCTTCTCCAGAGGATCTTCCTGGCCCAAGGATTGAACCTGTGTCTCCTGCATTAGCAGGTGGATTCTTCAACTGTCTTTTACCTTTTAACTATATTATTACCTTTTATACCTTGAGGCCAAGTATTTTGAGAGCGAAGTCTCCCCCAGGTTTAGCCTTCAATACAGGCAGGATCACTCTCCCTCCAGATTTTTCAGTGTGTTTTTACTCTGTAAAAAGTTTTCTTTTCTTTTCTTTTTTTTTAAACAAAGGGGATTATTAGTGAAAAGTGAAATCAAGGAAAA
>NW_011426153.1:0-507 GCF_000754665.1 Bison bison bison
GACCCCCAAATAGCCAAAACAGTACTCAAAAAATAATTAAGTATAAGGACCCACACTTTCTGACTTAAAATTTTAATACAAAGCTACAGTAGTCAAAGCAGTATACTGGCACAAAGACAGGCGTACTGACAAGAGTCCAGAAAAAGACACAATAGACATACATGGTCAAATAATTGTTGACAAGGCTGCCAAGATCATTCAGTGGGAAAGGACAGTATTTCCAACAAACGTGTTTTAAAAACTAGATATTCACACGTCAAAAAAAAGGTATATGCTTACCTTAAATCAAATGCAAGTTAACTCAAAATGGATCAAAGACCTAAATATAAGAGATAAAATGCTTATAAAAAAATGTTAAGAAAAGCTTCATGACAGGATCCGACAATTATTTCTTGGACACCACAGAAGAACAGGCAATTAAAGAGGAAACAAATAAACTGAACTACATCAAAATTAAAACCAATTATGTGTCAGAGGGTACAACAGTGAAAATGCAACCCAAGAAAT
>NW_011426154.1:0-505 GCF_000754665.1 Bison bison bison
CTGGTCCATTAGCGTCTATTTTGTCCCATTATAAATTTAAAAATCTCAGTGGGCTTGGGTGATGTAAGGGATTGGAAAAAGCAGTTGGCCTCCAACCAAGTGGGAGGCAGTTGCAGTGCTGGTCAAAACAGCAGTGTTGACTGAATGGCAGGAAAGGGATGAGGCAGTTTGCAGGGCTACCCAAAAGCCAGAGACCTCAGGGAAGAGCAAGACAATAGGAGTGGCTGGGCACAGGTATGTAGGCTTATCTTTCTGTCCCTGAATATATTGCCTAGAATGTTGTAGGTTTCTTCCTAGTCTGACAAGAGGATGCCAACCACAGAAAAATAAGCATCTGTGCTAAGAATAACTAATTTACATGAGTTGTCTCCTGTCTTTCCACTGGAATGCATGCATGCCTGCAAGTCACTTCAGTCTTGTCTGACTCCGTGTGACCCTATGGACTGTAGCCCACCAGGCTCCTTTGTCCAGTATTCTCCAGGCAAGAATACTGGAGTGGGTTGCC
>NW_011426155.1:0-669 GCF_000754665.1 Bison bison bison
TTAAGATTAACTGGTTTGATCTTCTTGTAGTCCAAGGGACTTTCAGGGACTTCTCCAGCTCCACAGTTCGAAGGCATTGATTCTTTGGCTTTCTGCCTTCTTTACAGACCAGCTCTCACAACCCTACATGACCACTGGGAAAACCATAGCCTTGACTATATGGACCTTTGTCAGATGAATAACATCTCTGCTTTTCAACACACTGTCTAGGTTTGTCATTGCTTTCCTGCCAAGAAGCAGTTGTCTTCTGATTTCATAGCTGCAGTCACTGTCTGCAGTGATTTTGAGCCCAAGAAGGGGAAATCTGTCACTACTTCCACATTTTCCCATTCTATTTGCCATGCAGTAATGGGGCTGGATGCCATGATCTTAGTTTTTAAATATTTAGTCTTCAGTCAGTTCATTTGCTCAGTTGTGTCTGACTCTTCATCCAAATATTTAGTCTCAAGCCAGCTCTTTTCATGCTCCTTCTTCACCCTCATCTAGAGGCTCTTTAGTTCCTCTCTACTTCCTGCCAGTAAGAGTGGTAGGTATCATCTGCTCTGAGGTTATTAATGTTTCTCCCACCTATCTTAATTCCACCTTGTAACTTATCCAGTCTGGCATATCTCACAATATGCTCAGCTTATAGATTAAATAAACAGGGTGACAACAGACAGCCATCATACT
>NW_011426156.1:0-548 GCF_000754665.1 Bison bison bison
ATGCACGGGCGAGTCACTGCCCCTTCGTGTTGACTTCATTCACAGGGTGGAGTTCGGAGAGGTGTCCGGGCATCGGGTTCTTACCAAGAGGGGACCGGGAAATCGGGGTGCTTCGCAATGTGGAAGCACCCACGAGGCCACGTCTGGAATGTCGTCGTGAGACCGGCCTCATCCTGAGGTGCGACCGGAAGGTCGGGAACCCCTTCCAGACAAAGCAGGGGAGTCGACCCTCCTGTGGAGATCAGGAGGGTAGAAGGGGCTCAGAGGAAGTGGTGCCGGAAAACCTCGGTGTTCCTCTCCAGGGAGACCGGGATGCCGGGGAACTTTGTGGGGCGCATCAAGGGTGCCAAGTACCGTTTCGACCTCCAATTCCTAACGTGGGACTTCTCCTGAGACGCTGCAGCGGGAAACGGCTTCGATCTTGCCATGACGGGGGTAACCACGTGGTTTTCTCGAGTTGCGGCGGGATTCTCGAGTTACGACGGAGAATTCGGGAGTGCCTCTTGTGTTGGCCCAGGGAGTCCGAATCTCCATTCGAGTTGCGAAGG
>NW_011426157.1:0-597 GCF_000754665.1 Bison bison bison
TCTGTCTTCTCAGGAAAGGAAAGAAAAAGTGAAAATAAATGGAACACATCAACAAAAAACTTTTTTACACAGCAAAGCAAACTATCAGAACAAAAAAGGCAAGACTACTGAATGGGAGAAGATATTTACAAACGATATATCCAATAAGAGGTTAATATCCAAATTATACAAAGAAGTCATAAAACTCAACATCAGGAAACTTTATGCTGGTCCAGTGGTTAAGACTGTGCTTTCACTGCCAAGGGCCTTGGTTTGATCCCTGGTGAAGGAACTAAGATCCCATAAGCTGCAAGGCATATACAGGAAAAAAAAAAAACTAAGGCAGCAAAAAGCAACTGGATTTAAAAACGGGCAGAGGACCTGAATGTTTTCAAAGAAGACATACAGATGGCTAAAGACACATGAAAAGATACTCAACATCACTAACCATCAGGGAAACTAAAATCAAAACCACAGTGAGATCTCACCTCACACCCATCAGAAGGGCTATCATCAAAAGGACAGCTAGTGTTGGTGAGGATGTAGAGAAGAGGAAACCCTCATGCACTGTTCGTGGGAATGTAAATCGGTACAGCCACTATGGAAAACAGTTTGGAG
>NW_011426158.1:0-591 GCF_000754665.1 Bison bison bison
CCTCTGATTTCACTGGGAGCTGTCCCCCACCACCATCTCACTCTCTCTGTCAAAGAGTTAACTTACAGCTCCAATTCATAAAGTTCCTTGTCATTCTTCCCTTTAACTTCCAGCTGAGTCTCCATCTGGAGCGCGGAACCCACCACGCTTACTAATTATGCCTGGGCTGCTAAGACCCACCCGAAAAGGTGTCTAGGGTGAGGCACCTTTCGCTATTCGAGAGGGCGCCTGCGGCCTACGTAAGTGGTGCAAACTTCTTGTCTTGAAGATTGATTGGTCTCCCACGTAAACCAAGCTACTCAGTCTCTTTTCTCCACCGAATTTTCCTACTGAGCTATCCTCATATTATTATTCTTGATATCTCTGATGAGCATATAAATAGTCGCCTAGGCCATCTCTCCTTCGAATACCCTGGATCAGTAGGGCTGGTCCCCGGCAGGTGGCGCCCGAACAGGGACCTCAGGAGGCAGTACTCAAAGAGCTGAGCAGACACGAACCACGCAATCAGCAGGCTATAAGCAGGGAGCTGAGCAGTGACGAATCATGCTGCTCAAGTGGCAATAATCAAGCAGGTGACCAGGCAGGAATCAC
>NW_011426159.1:0-675 GCF_000754665.1 Bison bison bison
GTGAATAGATCCAGGCATAGGCACACAGACAGAGTTCTATCATGATGTGTGTACGGAAGTCGACCTAGGTATAGGGGTCGATCCCACACATGCACACATCCGTATCTTCTTTGTCCCTTCCCTCCGTGGGCACCCTGTGGAGTTGCTGGGTTGGGTCGAATGGGGGAATCTTTGGGGGAGTGTACATCGCAGGACTCTTTTCCCTAGGGATGTGGTTTCTCTGTCTGTGAGGCGCCAGGGGATGAGATCTGATCTCTCTGAGTCCGCCCACAGTTTTCTCAGCTGCAGAAAAAACGCGTTCGATCCATCAGGAGCCACTGTCCTCTGATGGTTCGAATTTGCCGTCGTGATTGCGATTCCCGGCTCCTGGGCCTTTCCCCTCCGAATGAGAAGGATCATTGTCCAGGGAAACGCCCGGGGGTGGGGTGCTTCCGTGAGCCCGCCCCCACCCCCAGGAGCCCCAGCTCAGCCCAGCCCAGCCCAGCCCTGCCGTGGATGTGTGTTCTACCTTGTGCTTCTGGGTGTCTGCCTGTTCCCCCTTTCTTTGGAAGGAAGGGGTCTGTTCGGGCCTCCTGCCCACTTCGCTCATCGGGGGTTTTTCCCTTTGGAGGTTGAGGTGTCTGACGCCTTGATCGGTGTTGGACAGAAAAGCCCCTTTTGCAATATGCTTGTGTC
>NW_011426160.1:0-782 GCF_000754665.1 Bison bison bison
ATCTGTATTTTTCAACTGGGATTGATTCTGTTGCCCAGGGAACACTTGACTGTGTGTGAGACATTTTTGACTGGGAGATGAGACGAGACGGTGAAACTCAGCATCTGGTAGACGGGCGGACAGCTTCGTCTCTGCTGGCCATCCTATTAGGGGGTAGTCTAGTGGTGGCTTCACAGTAATCAGTCAGGTTGGTGTAAAACCTTTCTGAGCTCAGGACAAATAAGTGTATCTGTAATGATAAGTTTCATAAATGGCCTAGAAGTCATTGTGTCCCCTGTATTTGCTATTATGCAAAAAATCTTGTCTACCACCACCAAGTAAATATTTGCTGTTTCAATTTGTTATCCTACCTGATAAATTCTCAGTTTAGAAATCACAGATGCTATTATCTAACAATTTTTGACAGCCTATTTGGATAACTAGAAGCCATTTTGTGGAATTGATTGAAATGCCTATAGAATACATAATCACTGTTAATGTTAAGAGAAATTTTGAGTAAATTAATAAAAGTATTTTCAGTTAAAGATCCATTATTAAATTTGAATCACACAGATACACTCAACCCACTCCATAGATCTCTCCATTATGCTTAGATCTTGAACAAAATCTAATTTATTTCAAATATGGAACCATTTCTGAGTTTTGCAACTATAGTGAGATTTCAGAAGAAAACTAGAAAGATAATCATGACACTAGAAATTGGTCCTGTAATAAAGAGACTAAATAAATGAGAAATATTCATTCTATAAAATTTAAAAGTGATACGAAGTCATTTAATGAGT
>NW_011426161.1:0-512 GCF_000754665.1 Bison bison bison
AGAGAATTCCATAGACTGTATAGTCCATTGGGTCACAAAGAGTCCGATACGACTGAGCAACTTTCATAATCGTTTCTTGAAGGCTTTGAGGAGTCAACAAATTATTCGTCAAAATACTCAAGTCCAGGTGATTATGTTTAGTTCACCTGGGCATTTTTGGACACCCATTCTCATGATTGAAATACCATAATGCATGCATACAAGACAAGCATCTCTTAGGTATGTATAATAGGATAACGTATGAATGAACACTCCATGATGTGCTATAAAGAGTGCGATGACTTTCAAGTATTCTACTAACTGAATGTGCTTGAGAGCCCCTAATCTGGACTGAATAAACTTGATCTTCACAGTGGAGACATGATGAGGTCACGATGAGTTTATGCAATGATCCATGGGCAAAAGAATTTTAATGTGAAATGTGAATGGTTAAAAAAGCAATTACTTGGGATTGTGTAACTCAAATCCATTATCTTATGGACTAATCCATTATGCAGCTTCTCTGCTCTTGC
>NW_011426162.1:0-569 GCF_000754665.1 Bison bison bison
AGCATATTCCAAATGTAGACTTGGTGGACCATACAGAAATTAGTTTTTAATTTTTTGAGGAACCACCATGCTCTTTCATGGTGACTACACTGTTTTACATTCCTATAAATAGTGCAAAAGGGGAGTTGTCTGGTGGTCCAGTGGTTAGGAATCTGCCTGCCAGCGCAGGGGACATGAGTTCAACCCCTGGTCTGGGGAGATTTCAGATTCTGTGGGGCAGTGAAGCCTGTGGCCACAGTTACTGGGCCTGTGTGCTCTAGAGCCCGTCCTCTGCACCTGCTGAGGCCACACACTGCATCCAGAGAGTTTCCTCCACTTGTGGCCACTGGAGAAAGCCCGCATCCAGCAGCAAAGACCCAGTGCCGCCATGAAGAAATACATTTGAACATAGTGCCCAGAGACTGCCGTTTTTAGCATCCCTGCCAACAGGTGTTCCTTTTTCTTTTATTTCTTGTTTTCTTTTTTATAGCAGCTACTTCAATGGGTATGAGCTGGATGTGTCACTGTGGTTTTGATTTTGCTATTTCCCTGTTGACTAGAGAAGTGGTACATCTTTTCGTGTGCCTATT
>NW_011426163.1:0-613 GCF_000754665.1 Bison bison bison
TTTCTGTGAATTGCTGTTGGAATCAGAGATGTAATCATATTGAAGTTTTCTTTTTTTTTTGGTAAGACTATTTTTAGATAGTAGTGTATCTTTCATCAAATGGTACATAATGCCTGGTTATCTCTCTTTTGGGATGTCAGAGCCACTGCTCTTCAAAGCAAGGGATTGCAAATGGGGCTATTTTTCCTATTTGTGAAATACTTTAATAACTAGAGACTTTCTCACATTTACTCTCTGGTTATCTACTGTGTATTTTCTATAGAAGAGACAGGATCAACATATGTATTTTTTTTTCTCTTTTAATTATCTGTTACAAAATAAAGAGTTGATTTCACAGCATCTTCAAAAGGAATCCATTAGATTTTATGTGTGGGGCATCATTTTAAAATCATGGAATTTAAACACAGTTGATAGGTTTAAAATCTATTGAATTTTTGTCTGTACTGAAGTGCACATAATTCCTTCTTTGACTAGTGGAAGCCTATTTATATTGACTCCTGAATCTTTTTGACGTGACTCCAGAAGTATTGACAGTTACTTGCAATCTGATAATATTAACAAAGATGACCCCAAGTCATCTCATAGATATAATGATCTAGGCCTAAAGTTACTT
>NW_011426164.1:0-565 GCF_000754665.1 Bison bison bison
AATTTAGAGTTACTGGGAAGATTAAAGAAATGAAAATATGTATAAAATTCCTAAAAGAGTGTATGACTCATTGTACTCATGGTAGCTAATTTTATAAACGGTGGTCCCCAAACTTTTTGGCACCAGGGATCAGTTTCATAGAAGAGAAGTTTTCCATGGACGGGGGGAACAGGCAGGTAGGGATGGCTTCGGGGTGATTCAAGCGCATTGCATTTTATTGTAGTTCAGTCACTCAGTCATTCTGACTCTGCAACTCCATGGGCTGCAGCATGCCAGACTTCCCTGTCCTTCGCCATCTGCTGGAGCTGGCTCACACTCACCTCCATTGGGTCAGTGATGTTTTCCACCCTCTGGTCCTCTGTCGTCCCCCTCTCCTCCTGCCTTTAATCTTTCCCAGCATCAGTCTTTTCTAATGAGTCGGCTCTTCACATCTGGTGGCCCAAGTATGGAGTTTCAGCTTCAGCATCAGTCCTTCCAATGAATAATCAGGACTGACTTCCTTTAGGATTGACTGGTTTGATCTCCTTGCAGTTCAAGGGCTCTCAAGAGTCTTCTCCGACACCAC
>NW_011426165.1:0-571 GCF_000754665.1 Bison bison bison
ACAGCGTCTCAGGAGAAGTCCCACTTTAGGAATTGGAGTTCGAAACGGTACTTGTCACCCTTGATGCGACCCACAAAGTGCCCGACATCCCGGTCTCCCTCGAGAGGAACACCGAAGTTTCCGGTCACCACTTCCTCTGAGCCTCTTCTACCCTCCTGATCTGGACAGGAGGGTCGAGTCCTCTGCTTTGTCTGGAAGGGGTTCCCGACCTTCCGGTCGCACCTCAGGATGAGGTCGGTCTCACGACGACATTCCAGACGTGGCCTCGTGGGTGCTTCCACATTCCGAAGGACCTCGATTTCCCGGTCCCCTCTTGATAAGAACCCGATGCCCGGACACCTCTTCGAACTCCACCCTGTGAATGAAGTCAACACGAATGGGCAGTGACTCGCCCGTGCATCGTCGGGAAAAGTCCCCCAGGTTCTAAATACCGCTCGACAAGTGGCCTGTCTCCCCGGGAACACCTCGAGAGGCAAGCGGAGTTCCATGCCTCAACCCAAGACGAGGCCTGACTCTCCTGTCCCAAGTCTGCAGGGACCTTGCGATCGGAGTCTGAAGTCAGAGGAACCCT
>NW_011426166.1:0-555 GCF_000754665.1 Bison bison bison
GCGATGACGGGGGAACCACGTGGTTTTCTCGAGTTGCGGCGGGATTCTCGAGTTACGACGGGGAATTCGGGGATGCCTCTTGGTGTTGGCCCAGGGAAGTCCAATCTTCCATTCGAGTTGCGAAGGAAAGCTGGGGATTGCTCTGGAGTGACTGCAGGGCCAATAGACCTCATCTGGGCTTGTGTCCAGAAGCCAATGTTCCTCTCCAGGGGCGACCGGGATCTCGGGGTTGCATTCCAGACGCACCCGGGGAGACAGGCATTCATCTCGAGTGGAAGCAAAGAACCCCGCTCTGCTCTCGAGTCGCGACGGGTCTCTCTTGGAGCTCCCTGGGTGGACTAAAGGGAGTCAAGCCTCCTGAGGCGTTTGGAGAGAGGTCGCGAGGTTGGCCTCTAGGCCATGCAGGAGACGAAGGCCCTCATCTCCGCGATGACGGGGAGTCTCGGGGTGGTTCTCAAGCGGCGGCCCCAGGGTGCGGTTTCTCACGAGGTACGACGGCGAGGTCAGTGAGCCTCTCGTGGGGCGCCAGGGAAGTCGGGTCTCCATGCGAGTGGC
>NW_011426167.1:0-628 GCF_000754665.1 Bison bison bison
ACATTAAAAAGATCATACACCATGACCAAGTGGGCTTTATCCCAGGGATGCAAGGATTCTTCAATATCCGCAAATCAATCAATGTAATACACCACATTAACAAATTGAAAAACAAAAACCATATGATTATCTCAATAGATGCAGAGAAAGCCTTTGACAAAATTCAACACCCATTTATGATAAAAACTCTCCAGAAAGCAGGAATAGAAGGAACATACCTCAACATAATAAAAGCTATATATGACAAACCCACAGCAAACATTATCCTCAATGGTGAAAAATTGAAAGCATTTCCTCTAAAGTCAGGAACAAGACAAGGGTGCCCACTTTCACCATTACTATTCAACATAGTTTTGGAAGTTTTGGCCACAGCAATCAGAGCAGAAAAAGAAATAAAAGGAATCCAAATTGGAAAAAGAAGAAGTAAAAACTCTCACTAATTGCAGATGACATGATCCTCTACATAGAAACCCTAAAGACTCCACCAGAAAATTACTAGAACTAATCAATGATTATAGTAAAGTTGCAGGATATAAAATCAACACACAGAAATCCCTTGCATTCCTATACATTAATAATGAGAAAACAGAAAGAGAAATTAAGGAAACAATTCCATTCACCATTGCAA
>NW_011426168.1:0-732 GCF_000754665.1 Bison bison bison
TTCCATTGACTTGTGCAGGTGACCTCAGGGGGCTTCTCATGGTGGCTCTGAGAAGTCAGGGAAACTGGAGGTGGGAGGGGCCTCTCGGGACTCCACTGGGTTTGGTGCATTGGAAGAGGGCCTCATCTCCAGTTGAGGCAGGAACCTCAGGGTGCCTCTGACTTCAGACTTCCATCGCAAGGTCCCTGCAGACTTGGGACAGGAGAGTCAGGCCTCGTGTTGGGTTGACGCATGGAACTCCGCTTGCCTCTCGAGGTGTTCCCAGGGAGACAGTCCACTTGTCGAGCGGTATTTGGAACCTGGGGGTCTTTTCCCGACGATGCACGGGCGAGTCACTGCCCCTTCGTGTTGACTTCATTCACAGGGTGGAGTTCGAAGAGGTGTCCGGGCATCGGGTTCTTATCAAGAGGACCGGGAAGTCGGGGTCCTTTGGAATGTGGAACCACCCACGAGGCCACGTCTGGAATGTCGTCGTGAGACCGGCCTCATCCTGAGGTGCGACCGGAAGGTCGGGAACCCCTTCCAGACAAAGCAGGGGAGTCGAGCCTCCTGTCCAGATCAGGAGGGTAGAAGGGGCTCAGAGGAAGTGGTGCCGGAAAACCTCGGTGTTCCTCTCGAGGGAGACCGGGATGTCGGGGAACTTTGTGGGTCGCATCAAGGGTGCCAAGTACCGTTTCGACCTCCAATACCTAACGTGGGACTTCTCCTGAGACACTGTAGCGGGAAAGGGCT
>NW_011426169.1:0-644 GCF_000754665.1 Bison bison bison
TTTCCTATTTGGAACCAGTCTGTTGTTCCATGTGCAGTTCTAACTGTTGCTTCCTGACCTGCATACACATTTCTCAAGAGGCAGATCAGGTGGTCTGGTATTCCCATCTCTTTCAGAATTTTCCACAGTTTATTGTGATCCACACAGTTGTTCAAGACCCTGACAAACACTCCTGTGCCAATATCTTGTTCCCTGCACTGAACTAGGCTGGGTTCAGCACTTTCTGAAGTCCCCTGCAAATGCTCCTAAGCCAACATCCTGGTCCCTGCACTGAAGCAGACGGGGTCCTGCCCTTTTTGAAACCCCTGACAAACACTCCTGAGCCCACACATCAGAAACTGCACTGAACCAGGCCAGAAACTACACATGTTCAAGCCCCCGACCAACTGTTCTGGGCCTGCATCTGACTCAAAGGCTGGTTTCTGGTCTTATTTAAGCCCGCAGCAAGCAATCCTGAGCCCACAAATCGCTCCCTGTCCCTGATCTAAGGTGTGTGCTCCCCTTGTTCAATCCCCCAGGAAACACTACTGAGCCTGCATCTCACTCGCTGCCCTAAACAAGCGTGGGTCCCTCCAAAGTTGAAGCCATGACAAATACTGTTGTGCCAACATCCCAGTCCCTGCACCAAACCAGGCTGTTTCCTG
>NW_011426170.1:0-530 GCF_000754665.1 Bison bison bison
GCTTTTTATAGTAGCAAGCAAATATTAAAAGAATATTTTAATGAAAATTATAAGTCTCTATAATGAGCCCTCTTGTCCATACATGAAGGCATAATTACGAATAGGTATGTATTCCCTCTAGGACATAACATATTTGCATTCTCAGACTATATATTAAAGTAAAAACCATAAAATCAAAATTTGACAAATTGAACCTCAAAGAAAATAAAATTCAAGGTATACTATTGAAAAAATGAATATGCAAACTATAGACTAGGAGAAGACAATTGCAATATATATATCTGACAAAGACACATAATATATGAGGAATTCTATAGCACAATAGAAAACAAATGACCTAATTTTTAGGAAATGAACACAAGACTGGGACCTATCACAAAAGACAACAAACATAGGTCAAATAGTATATGAAACGTTTGAAGTATCTAAGTTATCAGAGAAACACAAATTAAAATCACCATGAGATACCAATTTACACACATTAGAATGGAATAAAACTGAAAAGACTGACAATGTCAAGTATAAGCTAT
>NW_011426171.1:0-582 GCF_000754665.1 Bison bison bison
CTCCTGCGGACTCGCCTCCCAGCATGGAGGGAAAGCGGTTCTTGGAGATCTTTTCCCAGGGGCTGTTTCCACGAAGCTGGGGCCAAGCCTGGAGACCCACACGCACAGGGATGGCAATGCTTTTTGGAAAAAGCACCTGCTTCAGAATCCATCCGCTTACACTTCCTTGACGTTGAGAAGTCTAACTTTTGTAGGCCTTGGAAGTTTGGAAAGAAGCAGACCCTTATATTCACCAAGTATGCCTTTATCCTAGTTTGAATGGAAAGGAAGTAGGTGAGGTGAGGCCAGTCAGGCGCCAGTCACCTGGTGCTTCCATTTCCTCTTTCAGAGCTATCCTTGGCAGAGGAATGGGCAGTGTGCACACCCCGGGGCCCTAAACCATCTGCAAGGAGGACAGGCTCCTAAGGCAAAAGGGAAGTCAAGAGCGGATTTCAGGCCAGTCAGGCGACAGTCACATATCTCAAATTATCGCACCCTGCTACTTCACGGGCGCGAACGCTAGAAGCTGGGAAGGGCTTGGCGAGGCTCGTCCAGGCCAGAGCAGCCTCTCGGCCAGGGCTCTGCGCTATCGCACCTGGGTGC
>NW_011426172.1:0-551 GCF_000754665.1 Bison bison bison
GGAAGGATGCCTGTGGCCTACGTAAGTGGTGCAAGCTTCTTGTCTTGAAGTTTTATTGGTCTCCCACGTAAACCAAGCTACTCAGCCTCTTTTCTCCACTGAATTTTCCTACTGAGCTATCCTCATTCTATTACTCTTTACATCTCTAATTAATATCTAATTGAAGCTATTGTATCCTTATCCTCGCCGACACCGTCCCCGCTTCGAACTCCCTGGATCAGCCGGGCTGGACCTCGGCAAGCAACTAACACACACATATTTTAAGATGATGAATAGTTCTGATACAAGAAAGTTGCCACATTGTTGCTTAGTATTTCATTTCTTTAGGGAGTAGTTTGTTATAGTAAATTTCAGTTTTTCTATTAAAGAAAAATTGCAAATTAAACCTGGTAAGATATAAAAAGGAATAATACATGATGACCAAGTGGGATGTATCCAAGGAGAGTAAGGTTGGCACAATATTAAAAATCAGTCCATGTAATTCACAGAATAAAAGACAAAAGATGTTTGGTTATTTCAATATATGCAAACAAAAGCATTTAATTTTTTTT
>NW_011426173.1:0-548 GCF_000754665.1 Bison bison bison
CATGGACCCCATATTCCAGGTTTCTATGCAATATTGCTGTTTGATGCATCGGACCTTGCTTCTGTCACCAGTCACATGCACAACTGGGTATTGTTTTTGCATTGGCTCCATGTCTTCATTCTTTCTGGAGTTCTTTCTCCACTCATCTCCAATAGCATATTGGGCACCTACCGACCTGAATAGTACAGGTTTAAAAGAAACTGGTCCTAAGGGCTTATTTAAAAACAATGGGATAACCAATTCAACTTCTTCTTCTTCTTTTTTTTTTATTAATCTGTTTGTTTTTTTCCCCCTACGTATATAAATTGTTTTAGTTCACTCTGTTATTCTAGCAATTTGACTGCTTCACATAGTTTGAGACTTTTATTAACAGATATTCCTGTTGTAAATACCCAAATTCCTCCTTTTTTAGTATGTTTAGTAGCAATGGCATCTTATTCATTCTCATTTCAGTAACTAAATCTGCTCTTTTCGTTTTTTAGTTTACCTAATATTCTTTTTACTATCTTTGTTTCATGTTCAATTTTCTGTATTCTTTTTCTATTAAC
>NW_011426174.1:0-587 GCF_000754665.1 Bison bison bison
TTATTCCAGCTATAATGCAGGTTAGTCTGACTTTAAGCATCACATGGCATACTTCTGAGTCCATTCCCGAGATATTCTGTTGTACTTATCTCTGTCTGTTTTATACATCTGTGCAGTCTCTGGCACTAGGGGGTCATCTGGGTTTGGATCACACAGCAGTGAACAAATGGATAAAAGAACTTTAGAAATAGTTAAAGCAGGAGACCACTGTGATCTTAGAATATTGAGACAAATGCTGCCATTACTGTTAATATTTGGATGATAAATTCTTGTTGTAAATGCAACCTTAGGTAGTTTGAAGGGGTAGTCTGTAGGAAAATGAATTGTCAAAAAGATACACCGCCTTGATAAGGGCTGTCATTAGGTCCCATAATTGTGGCTTGCCAATGAAACATATCATCCCCAACTGGACCTGCAGAACATTGTGCTGGAGGGTCACGGGCCAAATCACTAAGTTCCCTATTAATCCATTTCAGCGCCATAGTCTGTGCTTTTCATCTGGCTCCTCACTATCTCGGTGTGTGCTTGAAGGTCCCGCCAAACTCTTGATTATCCCGGCGGCTGGGAGGATTGACTCTTCGCCTCAC
>NW_011426175.1:0-585 GCF_000754665.1 Bison bison bison
CTGCATTCCACAATCGGTCTAACTGCTAGGTCTGCGGAGCGCTCCCCTCTTCGTCAGTGGAAGGCTTCCTGTGGTGGACATCCCCACTTCAAGGAAAAGACTTTCTCCAAGTCTGTGAATACCTTCGACAACAATCACATGCGATGCCTCTTCTTCATCTGATGACATCTACCAACCCTAAAATGGACTGGTGCAACTTTGTACTTTAACTATGGACATAATGTGACTTTTTAATTTTAATTCTGATTGTTTTGTTTTTGCTGTTTGCTCCCTGCATCTGTAATTGTATAACTGAATTTGTTTCTAGCCGCATGAAAGCTTTTTAAGTTACAAATGGTTGCTCAAACTCCTGCTACTGCTGTAGCTTCCTCCAGCTACTATTTGGGGCCCCTGGATCAGATATCCTCAATATGAGGATTAGGAGAATATGTTGCCTCACTAATTTAGGGACAACGCCCCTTGTCAGCTCGGAAGCAGTTATGGAACGAGAACGACGCCCCTTTTCCCTAGGCAACATAATTCTCCTAAAAGAAAAGGGGGGAATGAGAGTCATTTCCTAGGCAGGTTGATAGGAAATCTAGGGGT
>NW_011426176.1:0-582 GCF_000754665.1 Bison bison bison
CAGGAATAAATGAATACGTGGATAAAATGAGAAGTGGGGACAAATGGCTAGTAGTATGAGCTCCTGAGAAAAAGAGGAGTAAACAGAAAAGAGCCACCCTGCTCAGAGACAGGACCAGTGTGATACCTGGAGGGGCAGGTGGGCTTGGGCAAAGGTACCAGCTTGGGGCAGAGGAAACATATATTAAAAAATCCTAGGAGACACAAAGTGAACTGAATTCTTCCATGCAGGAGATCATCAAGCAAAACCTAATTTCCTAGTTCTTTTCTGCCAAATAACCTTTCATTAAGCTTTCAAGATACAAAACATGCTCTACTTATTGGCTCCCAGTCTTGTTATTTCTTTTGTAACCACGTCTGGCAGAAGCCTCCGCCCTACCCCAATCCTATCTGTCCTTTAAGGCCTAACTCAACACAAGCCCCAATAACTCCTTCTTCTTTAGGGAACCAGAAAACAGCTTTGAAAAGACACGCTACAGACAAGGGACAGAAATAGATAAAGGAGGAGATGGGAGTAGGATCAGAGCTTGGAAGAAACTAACAATACAGATTTCCTGGTGTGATGTGAAGAAAGACGAAAACC
>NW_011426177.1:0-736 GCF_000754665.1 Bison bison bison
AGTCTGCAGATGAACGGCCTTGCTACTACGCTGGGATTAGCAGCATGACTGGCAAAAAACTACTGGAGCAAGAGAATCCTGATGGCATTATCTGGATGCCTGGCCTTGATTTCTCATATGTGTCTCTACTCTGATATAAATAAAAAGTGACCACAGGGTTCTATAGACACAAGAACACTAGTCTCCCTACCTCACACCATAAATATGTTTATACATGGTTATATGGTCATAAAAGTAGAAAAGGATACAAATTAGTGTGTTGTGCTATGTGTGGTGTGGGGCAGAGGGATGGAAAATTGGGACACATAAAGGAGGAAGAGGGGAGTCAAAGAGCAAAGGAAAAAATAATTTTAAAGACTGAACTTGCTATGGTCTAAACGTTTTTGTCACCCCCATATTCATATGTTGAAATCCTAACCTCCCAAACTGATGGTTTCATAAGGTGGGGCTTTGGGGAGGAGGTTAGCTCCTGAGAGTGGAGCCCTCACAAATGGGATTAGTGCCTTTATAAAAGTGACCCCAGAGAGTTCACCAACCCTCTTCCACCCTTTGAGGAGAAGAAGACAGCCCTCTATGAACTAGGAAGAATTGCCCTCACCCAATCATGCTGGCACCTTGATCTAAGACTTCCAGCCTGAAGAACTGGGAGAAATCAATTTCTGTTGTTTATAAGCCACCCAGTCTGTAGT
Organism: Bison bison bison; assembly: GCF_000754665.1. NCBI lineage: Eukaryota > Metazoa > Chordata > Mammalia > Artiodactyla > Bovidae > Bison > Bison bison. The sequence continues at coordinate 690 of NW_011426177.1, forward strand.
ATTTCATTATAGCTGTCTGAATATACCATGATAGCATTAGAAAAAAA
>NW_011426178.1:0-568 GCF_000754665.1 Bison bison bison
TTCATGGAAATGTTTGAAAGAGCCTTATCTGAAGACATTGAAAGTTCCCAAATGAATTCCTTGCTGTCAACTTGATTACTATGTCATTTTTTTTTTTCTTTTTTTCTATGGCCATACCTTGTGATTTGTGGAATTAGTTACCGGACCAGGGATTGAGCCCAGGACCCAGGAGTGAAATCCCTAAATCCTAACCACTGGACAACCAGGAAATTCCCACCATGCAATTCTTAGGAAAAAAAAAAAAAAGGTGAGATGAGCTGCCGCTGGCTTTTTTCCCCAGGTATTATAATTACATTGATTTAAGTACACATTATCCTTTTTCAAAAGTATGTTAATTTGTTATCTTGATAAAATAAATCATACAAGAATTAAAATGAGAATCACAAAGATTAGATAATATGCAAATAGACCCATGTCAGGAAGCGGTGAGAGACGGAACATACACTCACACTCAGTATCCCGAAGCTTACACTTCTAGCATAAGACACTGATGCCTGAACTCCTTTTTCTGTACACACAAATGCTAAGGAATAAAAAATTAAAAAAATTATTAGATTAAGGGCACAAC
>NW_011426179.1:0-572 GCF_000754665.1 Bison bison bison
CAAGTGCGCATGAGAGACTCGCCACGATTGATGACGTGCTGTCCACAAGGCAAGCCTTAGCAAATACATGAAATTAAAAATATCAAGCATCCTTTCTGTTTACAACACTATGAGGCTAGAATAAACCACAATAAACTATAAAAAACACAAAAACATTGAGGACAAACAATATGTTGCTAAACAACCAATGGATCGCTGAAGAAATCGAACAAAGAAAAAAAAAAAAGAGACTAGAGACAAATGTAAATGAAACCACAACATTCCAAAACCTACAAGATACAGTAGAGCCAGTTCCAAGACAGAATTTCATAGCAATACACAGTCCTACCTCAGGAAACACGGGAACTCTAAGCCACCTAACCTTGTATCAGGTTGGGGCAAAAGTAATTGTGTTTTTGGACCATGAATTTTAAATTATAACTAGGCTCAACACACCTTTATTAATCAAGATAGGAATCATTACAATCAACACATTTTTTTGCCAATGAGAAATAAGTTTGTTTATTCCTGTACCATAAAAAATCCATGCTTTGGGATTTGACAAACTCTTGGAAAGCATTTTCTGCATCCTG
>NW_011426180.1:0-524 GCF_000754665.1 Bison bison bison
CAGAAAGAAAAATTAATCAGTCCATCTTGGTACTTGTTAGCAGCTATGAACAAAAATATATTGATGTAGTAATAACTACAGACAGGTTATTAAAATTATCTTAGAAATCAAATAACATATAGTGTTTCCTTGTCCCCTATTAATGTTTGATTGTGTGGTAATACCAACAGTGCAGGTATGATTTAGAGTTGACCCCTTGACACTTGACCCATAATAATACACACTAGATATGCAAACAGCAAGTAGAGTGCTACCCTCTAAAAGGTGCACACTTGGAACTGATTTCACTTTTGAGCAAGTGTTACTAGGCTCTTGCCTGTTTCCATGCTATAAGCACAGACTAGTAAGTGGGTGGCTACTTATGGGTACAGGTCTTTGACAGTCCCAAAGTTTTCTCTTCCTAAAGTTGATTGATCTTGGTGGGGAATCAAACCTTGCAACTTTGGCCTTGAGAATACCATATGTCAAAGCAACCATGGAGTTGGTGTAAATCAGAAATGAATATATAGTCAGAACCACATTGA
>NW_011426181.1:0-522 GCF_000754665.1 Bison bison bison
ATTCATCTCGAGTGGAAGCAAAGAACCCCGCTCTGCTCTCGAGTCGCGACGGCTATCTCTTGGAGCTCACTGGGTGGACTAAAGGGAGTCAAGCCTCCTGAGGCGTTTGGAGAGAGGTCGCGAGGTTGGCCTCTAGGCCATGCAGGAGACGAAGGCCCTCATCTCCGCGATGACGGGGGAGTCTCGGGGTGGTTCTCGAGCGGCGGCCCCAGAGTGCGGTTTCTCATGAGGTACGACGGCGAGGTCAGTGAGCCTCTCGTGGGGCGCCAGGGAAGTCGGGTCTCCATGCGAGTGGCGAGGGGGAGCGCGTCATTGCTCTCGAGTCATGGGAGGGGAACCTGGCCTCGAGACGTGTGGAAGAAGGTCTCTCGAGGTCTTTCTCGGGTTGAGGCAGGAAACCCTGGCTTCCCTCGACTTGTGCAGGTGACCTCAGGGGGCTTCTCATGGTGGCTCTGAGAAGTCAGGGAAACTGGAGGTGGGGGGGGGGGGCCGTCGTCGGGACGTCCGACGGGGGTTTGGTGG
>NW_011426182.1:0-661 GCF_000754665.1 Bison bison bison
AGGTGTCCGGGCATCGGGTTCTTACCAAGAGGGGACCGGGAAATCGGGGTGCTTCGCAACGTGGAAGCACCCACGAGGCCACGTCTGGAATGTCGTCGTGAGACCAGCCTCATCCTGAGGTGCGACCGGAAGGTCGGGAACCCCTTCCAGACAAAGCAGGGGAGTCGACCCTCCTGTGGAGATCAGGAGGGTAGAAGGGGCTCAGAGGAAGTGGTGCCGGAAAACCTCGGTGTTCCTCTCCAGGGAGACCGGGATGCCGGGGAACTTTGTGGGGCGCATCCAAGGGTGCCAAGTACCGTTTCGACCTCCAATTCCTAACGTGGGACTTCTCCTGAGACGCTGTAGCGGGAAAGGGCTTCATCTTGCGATGACGGGGGAACCACGTGGTTTTCTCGAGTTGCGGCGGGATTCTCGAGTTACGACGGGGAATTCGGGATGCCTCTTGTGTTGGCCCAGGGAAGTCCAATCTTCCATTCGAGTTGCGAAGGAAAGCTGGGGATTGCTCTCGAGTGACTGCAGGGCCAATAGACCTCATCTAGGCTTGTGTCCAGAAGCCAATGTTCCTCTCCAGGGGCGACCGGGATCTCGGGGGTTGCATTCCAGACGCCCCCGGGGAGACAGGCATTCATCTCGAGTGGAAGCAAAGAACCCCGCTCTGCTC
>NW_011426183.1:0-507 GCF_000754665.1 Bison bison bison
TGAAAAGACCTAATTGCTAAGAATCCTGGGGGCAAAATTAATTCTCAGGAAGGACCACGACTTAGCATCTTTGCATTTCTCTTTTACCTCTGAAAGAGCATAGTCTGCTTGTTCTGTCTTGTGGCCTCTTGTTTGATCATGCTATGCATAATAAATTAATGTGGCATTTCCAACAGGAGTAATTCTACTTACTTCTTTCCCTGAATATTTAGACTGTGGCCAAATGGCTTCTTGTTTTTACTTAAGAGTTAAACAAAAGGGACTTCCCTGGTGGTGCTGTGGTTAAGACTGTGCCTTCCAATGCAGGGGCTGCAGGTTCAACCCCTGATGGGGGGACCACGATCCCACATGCCTCACTGCTACAAAAAACCAAAACGAAAAACAGAAAGCAATATTGTAAACAAAATTCAAATAAAACAAACTTTAAAAAATGGTCCACATACAAAAAAAATTACTTAAAAAAATAATACACATGTGCATATGTAGTCTATATGTATGTGCATGAGT
>NW_011426184.1:0-743 GCF_000754665.1 Bison bison bison
CTTGATGCGACACACAAAGTGCCCCGACATCCAGGTCTCCCTCGAGAGGAACACCGAAGTTTTCCGGCACCACTTCCTCTGAGCCTCTTCTACCCTCCTGATCTGGACAGGAGGGCCGATTCCTCTGCTTTGTCTGGAAGGGGTTCCCGACGTTCCGGTCGCACCTCAGGATGAGGCCGGTCTCACGACGACATTCCAGACGTGGCCTCGTGGGTGGTTCCACATTCCGAAGGACCCCGATTACCCGGTCCCCTCTTGATAAGAACACGATGCCCGGACACCTCTTCGAACTCCACCCTGTGAATGAAGTCAACAAGAAGGGGTAGTGACTCGCCCGTGCATCGTCGGGAAAAAACCCCCAGGTTCCAAATACCGCTCGACAATTGGCCTGTCTCTCCGGGAACTCCTCGAGGGGCAAGCGGATTTCCATGCCTCAACCCAAGACGAGGCCTGACTCTCCTTTCCCAAGTCTGCAGGGACCCTGGGATCGGAGTCTGAAATCAGAGGAACCCTGAGGTTCCTGCCTCAACTGGAGATGAGGCCCTCTTCCAATGCACCAAACCCAGTGGAGTGCCGAGAGGCCCCTCCCACCTCCAGTTTCCCTGACTTCTCAGAGCCACCATGAAAGCCCCCTGAGGTCACCTGCACAAGTCGAGGGACCCCCAGGGTGTCCTGCCTCAACCCGAGAAAGACCTCGAGAGACCTTCTTCAACACGTCTCGAGGCCAGATTCCCCTACTACTG
>NW_011426185.1:0-569 GCF_000754665.1 Bison bison bison
GCAGGCATTCATCTCGAGTGGAAGCAAAGAACCCCGCTCTGCTCTCGAGTCGCGACGGGTATCTCTTGGAGCTCACTGGGTGGACTAAAGGGAGTCAAGCCTCCTGAGGCGTTTGGAGAGAGGTCTCGAGATTGGCCTGTAGGCCATGCAGGAGACGAAGGCCCTCATCTCCGCGATGACGGGGGAGTCTCGGGGTGGTTTTCGAGCGGCGGCCCCAGGGTGCGGTTTCTCACGAGGTACGACGGCGAGGTCAGTGAGCCTCTCGTGGGGCGCCAGGGAAGTCGGGTCTCCATGCGAGTGGCGAGGGGGAGCGCGTCATTGCTCTCGAGTCATGGGAGGGGAATCTGGCCTCGAGACGTGTTGAAGATGTCTCTCGAGGTCTTTCTCGTGTGGAGGCAAGAAACCCTGTCTTCCCGCGACTAGTGCAGGTGACCTCAGGGGGCTTCTCATGGTGGCTCTGAGAAGTCAGGGAAACTGGAGGTGGGAGGGGCCTCTCGGGACTCCACGGGGTTTGGTGCATTGGAAGAGGGCCTCTTCTCCAGCTGAGGCAGGAACCTCAGGGTTCCTCT
>NW_011426186.1:0-679 GCF_000754665.1 Bison bison bison
ACACACACACACACACACGTGATCTCTTTATCTAAAGGAATGTCTCATTCCCCTCCCTCTTTCTCTCTTTCTCTCCCTTCCTCCTCTTCCCTATGATTAACCTGTGATGTGAAAGACATCCTAAACTCAGGTGTTACACTCACATTGTGCTATTTTAAGGTACTTTTTCATTACTTTTCTCTGCTGTGATTTCTCATGATTCCTGGGGAGAAGGCGGAGGTGGGAGAATGCAGAGGTGGGAGAAGGCAGAGGAATAAATTTTCTGGAAGGGGAATGTTATTCTTGGAGAAACTATAAATTCGAGAGACATATAGGAGATTTGAACCCTTTTCCAAGACATACGGCACATACGACACAGATAAATTGTTCTGTCCTTTTGAGCCTCAATTTCCACATCTGCGAGTAGCAACAGTAACACTTCCTTCCTAACATTGCTTTGTAAATTGGAGGAGATGCTTCCAAAAAAGTGTCTTGGGCATTGACTGACACATATGATGACACAGTGCATTATTGCTATTATGATCCCTTTTATGATTAGTTTGAATTTGATTAGAATGACACCGTGCCTCAGAGATAGGAAGTAACCTGAGGAAAAACCCAAAGGAAACAAGTGGCAGAGTCAGTACTGATCTATGGCCTTTGGACCCCCAGCCATCATTTTCCCTCCTCACGTGGGATG
>NW_011426187.1:0-862 GCF_000754665.1 Bison bison bison
AGGCTGTGGGAGTGTGGGAGATGGGACTGGCACCTGACTGGCCTCATCTCAGCTATTGCCTTTCCATTCAAAATAGGACCCATGCCTACTTGGACAAGGGTAAGGCTCTAGTTCTTTCCAAACTGGAAAGGGCTACAGCAATGAGACCTCTGTCAGAGTTAAGAGTAAGTGGATGGATTCTCAAACGTTGCTTGGCCACAAAGCTTCAGCACCCCATGGAGAGAATCAGGCTCCCTGTATCCCTATGTTGGGTATGCAGCTTCACAAACAGAGGGCTCTCCATAGGAGCCAAGAATGTTCCTGACAGAGTGAAGTTCACTAGAGCTCTCCTACAGAGGAAAGACTGGTCTATGTGGTTTTGCCTTCCCCTGTGCGTGTGGGTCCCGGGCTCAGCCCAGCTTCATGGAAACATCCCCTGAGAAAAGATCTCCAAGATCCGCTTTTGCCCCAGGCTGGGAAGCCGAGTTTGCATAGGCAGGGAAAGCGAGCCTCCTTCAGGCAAGAAGAGACAGCCAACAGGCCTGTGTTTGGAAGCCTCAATTTGGAAGCAATGGGTTAATTCTGCCGAAAGGAGACCTCTAGATCTGCTCAGAAGATGGAAATTTCAGAGTTTGGATCGAAATTCTCGTTTGCACTTTGCCAGCCTTGCAATAATATTCCTAGATTCTAGCGTTATTCTTCAAGAAGGAGCAGGCTTCTGGAGTATGGGACATGATTGGTGCCTTACTGGCCTCAGCTCAGTTATTGCCTTTCCATTTATACTAGGACAAAGGGATACTTGGTGAAGGTTAAGGGTCTGCTTTTTTCAAAAGTGCCAAGGGCTACAGAAATGAGACATCTGTCAAGGCAAGGGAAGAGTAAG
>NW_011426188.1:0-594 GCF_000754665.1 Bison bison bison
AAGATGGCAGAGTGGTAGTTGCAGGAGGAATACACCTCTCTCCTTGGACACATCAGGAATACATCTTCAGACACAGAAATGCTTGCAGAACACCAGCTGAGAGCTGACAGGAGTACGTGACCAGTGGAAAAGAATGTATAGAAACACAAAACGTGGTAGGATGAAGGAACTAGGGGGAAAAACAGGAGTGTTAATAGGTCTGGACCTGCCCTTGGTGGGTGGGAGAACTGAAGTAGGTTTCCACTCCCCGCATTGGAGTAATTGTGTGGATCAGAGGAGAAACATTTAAGGCTGAGAATGAAACAGCTGATCTGTGGCAGCCTACACCAATACATACAATGTATGACATAGCAGAATCCATTGGTTTTTGTCCCCTTAAGTGTGTAGCATTCATTAAACATTTGAAAATCCATCAGGATAAACAACTTACTAAAGAACTGAAAATGATGACACAGTAGGGTCATCTCGATAAATGCTGAAAAATAATTTGATAAAATCTAATATCCCTGGGTTGGGAAGATTCCCTGAAGTAGGGATTGGCTACCCACGTCAGTATTCTTAGGCTTCGCTGGCAGCTCAGCTATTAAAGAAAGT
>NW_011426189.1:0-565 GCF_000754665.1 Bison bison bison
GTATGTCGGAGAGTGTTTTGCCTATGTTCTCCTCTAGGAGTTTTATAGTTTCTGGTCTTACGTTTAGATCTTTAATCCATTTTGAGTTTATTTTTGTGTATGGTGTTAGAAAGTGTTCTAGTTTCATTCTTTTACAAGTGATTGACCAGTTTTCCCAGCACCACTTGTTAAAGAGATTTTCTTTAATCCATTGTATATTCTTGCCTCCTTTGTCAAAGATAAGGTGTCCATAGGTGAGTGGATTTATCTCTGGGCTTTCTATTTTGTTCCATTGATCTATATTTCTGACTTTGTGCCAGTATCATACTGTCTTGATAACTGTGGCTTTGTAGTAGAGCCTGAAGTCAGGTAGGTTGATTCCTCCAGTTCCACTATTCTTTCTCAAGATAGCTTTGGCTATTCGAGGTTTTTTGTATTTCCATACAAATTGTGAAATTATTTGTTCTAGCTCTGTGAAGAATACCATTGGTAGCTTGATAGGGATTGCATTGAATCTATAGATTGCTTTGGGTAGTATACTCATTTTCACTATATTGATTCTTCCAATCCATGAACATGGTATATT
>NW_011426190.1:0-704 GCF_000754665.1 Bison bison bison
GAGAGCGCTCCAGAGTGGGCCTCCCAGGCTGACTTCCCAACAATCCTGTGGAGCTGGTCTTCTCAGCGTGTTTCTCCTGCCACACTAAGGATACCAGGGACATGTAAAACTGCTGGCCCCATGTTAGCTATGACCTGGAACTAGGTAACTGTTTCCACATTTGCTGAAGTCAGAGTCACGCCTTGCCAGCCACTCTTCACTCAAGCCAATAGTGTTTTTTCAAGCACCGCCTTTCTTTCTGTGTAAGTCAGTTCTAGAAAAAAAAAAATACGACTCCTAAGAGTGACACTAACTAGAAGAACCTAGTTGCTGTTGAAAGCCTGCTATGCAAGGGAATCTGAAAAGAAAAGAAACTGGAGCAGATGAAAAGAAACTGGAACGATGCAAAACAAGTCAGTCTACTCTATTTGTCACCTTCATCCTTATCACTGTCCGAGAAGTCACCATGGCAGTTGAAAAAGGGCTACTTTGGAGAATCTCTGCTAGACAGTGGAGTGGGGGAGATGTCTATAAAATAGAGATGTCACCTGCCTTAGGAGACATGGCTAACCGCACCTTGCCCTTTTTCTCCCTGAGCTCCAAAATACACCTTCTAAATACTTGTCAACCAATTACCAAAGAATTGCTCTCAAAGTTGATCAGCATCTATTGGGATTCCTGGCCAGGGACAAGAAATACAAGAAGATAAGCCAGAAGAATCAGCA
>NW_011426191.1:0-613 GCF_000754665.1 Bison bison bison
CATCCTGAATTCCCCGTCGTAACTCGAGAATCCTGCCACAACTCGCGAAAATCCACGTGGTTCCCCCGTCATCGCAAGATGAAGCCCTTTCCCGCTACAGTGTCTCAGGAGAAGTCCCACGTTAGGTATTGGAGGTCGAAACGGTACTTGGCACCCTCGATGCGACCCACAAAGTTCCCCGACATCCCGGTCTCCCTCGAGAGGAACACCGAGGTTTTCCGGCACCACTTCCTCTGAGCCCCTTCTACCCTCCTGATCTGGACAGGAGGGTCGACTCCCCTGATTTGTCTGGAAGGGGTTCCCGAACTTCCTGTCACACCTCAGGATGAGGCCGGTCTCACGACGACATTCCAGACGTGGCCTCGTGGGTGGTTCCATATTCCGAAGAACCCTATTTTCCCGGTCCCTCTTGATAAGAACCCGATGCCCGGACACCTCTTCGAACTCCACCCTGTGAATGAAGTCAACACGAAGGGGCAGTGACTCGCCCGTGCATCGTCGGGAAAAGCCCCCAGGTTCCAAATACCGCTCGACAAGTGGCCTGTCTCCCCGGGAACACCTCGAGAGGCAAGCGGAGTTCCATGCCTCAACCCAAGACGAGGCCTGACTCTCC
>NW_011426192.1:0-568 GCF_000754665.1 Bison bison bison
TCGGGTCTCCATGCGAGTGGCGAGGGGGAGCGCGTCATTGCTCTCGAGTCATGGTAGGGGAATCTGGCCTCGAGACGTGTTGAAGAAGGTCTCTCGAGGTCTTTCTCGGGTTGAGGCGGGAAACCGTGGCTTCCCTCGCTTTGTGCAGGTGACCTCAGGGGGCTTCTCATGGTGGCTCTGAGAAGTCAGGGAAACTGGAGGTGGGAGGGGCCTCTCGGGACTCCCCTGGGTTTGGTGCATTGGAAGAGGGCCTCATCTCCAGTTGAGGCAGGAACCTCAGGGTTCCTCTGATTTCGGACTCCGATCGCAGGGTCCCTGCAGACTGGGGACAGGAGAGTCAGGCCTCGTCTTGGGTTGAGGCATGGAACTCCGCTTGCCTCTCGAGGTGTCCCCGGGGAGAGAGGCCACTTGTCGAGCTGTATTTGGAACCTGGGGGTTTTTTCCGGTCGATGCACGGGCGAGTCACTGCCCCTTCGTGTTGACTTCATTCACAGGGTGGAGTTCGGAGAGGTGTCCGGGCATCGGGTTCTTATCTAGAGGGGACCGGGAAATCGGGGTGCTTCGCAAT
>NW_011426193.1:0-579 GCF_000754665.1 Bison bison bison
AGTCGGTGATGCCATCCAGCCATCTCATCCTCTGTCTTCCCCCTTCTCCTCCTGCCTCCAATCCCTCCCAGCATCAGAGTCTTTTCCAATGAGTCATTTCTTTGTACCAGGTGGCCAAAGTACTGGAGTTTCAGCTTTAGTATCATTCCTTCCAAAGAACACCAAGGACTGATCTCCTTTAGAAGGGACTGGTTGGATCTCCTTGCAGTCCAAGGGACTCTCAAGAGTCTTCTCCAATACCACAGTTCAAAAGCATCAGTTCTTCGGCACTCAACTTTCTTCACAGTCCAACTCTCACACCCATACATGACTACTGGAAAAACCATAGCCTTGACTAGATGGACCTTTGTTGGCAAAGTAATGTTTCTGTTTTTTCTCCTGGTAGTCTTGATTCCAGCTTGTGCTTCTTCCAGCCCAGTGTTTCTCATGATGTATTCAGGCAAGTCATTAAACTTCTCAGGACTTCATTTACCTTATCTGTGAAATGAAAATCATGGACTAAATTACAAATTCTTACAATGACTAAAAATTCAACTTATTATTTGATTGATACAAATCAGTACTAATTAAAAACTGAAA
>NW_011426194.1:0-526 GCF_000754665.1 Bison bison bison
AAGGAATGCACTGATAAGGTGTAAAGTTGTAGGCACTATAGCTGAGAGGGTCCAGGCTACAGGGGTGGACTGTTTGGGTCCATAGTGCTCTCCCAGCTACTTTTTAGCTGTGCAACTTCAAGAAAGTGACTTGATCTCCCTGTACTTTTTTTTCCACTGGTAAAATCATAATCCTGATAGTATTTACCTCACCAGCTTCTTGTGAGGATTAAAGGAGTTTGAACAGAAACTGGCACATGGAAATCACTTATTAAGTTTTGAAATAGTATCTGGGAATCACTGGGTCACTTGGATAAGGTCCTAACTTATCCAAGTCAGGAGCATAATTGTGCCAAGCACTATGTTTAATGGACCTGGTGTTCTTGCCTGGGAAATCCCATGGACAGAGGAGCCTGGTGGACTACATAGTCCATGTGGTCACAAAAGAGTCAGACACAGCAAACTAAACAACAGCAGGATTTCACCTGCAAATCTTTTTATTATACAAGTGATGATCACATGCTACTTGCTCACCCTTGCGAGTAGA
>NW_011426195.1:0-763 GCF_000754665.1 Bison bison bison
GTTTCTCTTCACTTTCTGCCACAAAGCTGGTGCCACCTGCATATCTGAGGTTATTAATATTTCTCCTGGCAATCTTGATTCCAGCTTGTGTTTCTTCCAGTCCAGCGTTTCTCATGATGTACTCTGCATGTAAGTTAAATAAACAGTGTGACGATATACAGCCTTCGCATATTCCTTTTCCTATTTGGAACCAGTCTGTTGTTCCATGTGCAGTTCTAACTGTTGCTTCCTGACCTGCATACACATTTCTCAAGAGGCAGATCAGGTGGTCTGGTATTCCCATCTCTTTCAGAATTTTCCACAGTTTATTGTGATCCACACACTTGTTCAAGACCCTGACAAACACTCCTGTGCCAATATCTTGTTCCCTGAACTGAACTAGGCTGGGTTCAGCACTTTCTGAAGTCCCTGCAAATGCTCCTGAGCCAACATCCTGGTCCCTGCACTGAAGCAGACGGGGTCCTGCCCTTTTTGAAACCCCTGACAAACACTCCTGAGCCCACACATCAGAAACTGCACTGAACCAGGCCAGAAACTACACATGTTCAAGCCCCCGACCAACTGTTCTGGGCCTGCATCTGACTCAAAGGCTGGTTTCTGGTCTTATTTAAGCCCGCAGCAAGCAATCCTGAGCCCACAAATCGCTCCCTGTCCCTGATCTAAGGTGTGTGCTCCCCTTGTTCAATCCCCCAGGAAACACTACTGAGCCTGCATCTCACTCGCTGCCCTAAACAAGGGTGGGTCCCTCCAAAGTTGAAGCCAT
>NW_011426196.1:0-630 GCF_000754665.1 Bison bison bison
GGACTTAACAACTGAACAACAACAACATTTACATTTATTAGGAAATCTCCATTTGTAAGGGTGTCTTTCTACATCAAGAAGAGAAGGATGACTTAATCCCTAGCAGCTCATCAAAGGAGAAAGCAAAGACTTTGATCTGCATAATAGCCATGACCTTGTTGCTTGTTACCATGCTCTTCCTGGTCACCTCCCATTAACAAGCCTTTCTCCACCTCCAATACACCAAACCCAGTGAGGTCCCGAGAGGCCCCTCCCACCTCCAGTTTCCCTGGCTTCTCAGAGCCACCATGAGAAGCCCCCTGAGGTCACCTGCACAAGTCGAGGGAACCCAGGGTTTCCTGCCTCAACCCGAGAAAGACGTCGAGAGACCTTCTTCAACGCGTCTCGAGGCCAGATTCCCCTACCATGGCTCGGGAGCAGTGACGCGCTCCCCCTCGCCAGTCGCATGAAGACCCGACTTCCCTGGCGCCCCACGAGAGGCTCACTGACCTCGCCGTCGTACCTCATGAGAAACCGCACACTGGGGCCGCCGCTCGAGAACAACCCCGAGATTCCCCCGTCATCGAGAGATGAGGGCCTTCGTCTCCTGCATGGCCTAGAGACCAATCTCGCGACCTCTCTCCAAACGCC
>NW_011426197.1:0-564 GCF_000754665.1 Bison bison bison
ACTCTTTATACACCTAAAAGCGGTTGAAGATGACGCTTAGCAAAGTGCTTTGGCCCAAGCAAACTAACTGGAAAGGCCTAGTAAAATATTCAAAGTGCAAACCAATCAATCAAGCACTGAGTAAATAAATACAATTTACTTGTGTTTGAATTTACACTCAGGAAATTACCTAAAATGGAGACAAGAGACTCACTACAGCTTAGTCATCTGTAGTCCTTCCACTTTTGTTCTGAGAGGGATGGTAACCCTTTGGTGATTATCACTTTCTAGCATTTTGTGAAAGCTTAGAGGATTTAAATGAATTGTGGAGGCGGGTCGGGGTGGGGGGAAGGTGTGGGGAGAGACAAAGAGGAGGAGAAAGGAAGAGGAAATGGAGAGATTTCTCCTGGCATAGGTCTACAGCCAAGATTCCAGGTTCCTTGAATGGTGCACAGAGATTCTAGGTATCTGTGCCAGAAGTGGAGAAGGTATGGCATTCATCTCCAGGAGGAGACTCAACTCCAGGAACCCACAGAGGAAGCCAAGTGTGCTGATATTCAGGAACCAGTACTTAGAGGGTACACC
>NW_011426198.1:0-738 GCF_000754665.1 Bison bison bison
GGAACCCGTGTTACCAAGCCCCTTCCTTTCCTTGCCCTCCCCCACGCCACCCCCAGCCCCCAGCATGTCTCTCCCTGGGCTCTAGGCCCTGCCCTCCCTGCGGTTATCCCTCAGTCCCTTGCGCCCCTTCTCAACCTTGGAATGCAGGATGCCCCACAGCCCTACCCTTGCACCCCATCTCTCTCCACCGGCACCCGCCTGGTGACTTTACTGTGCTCGTGCCTTTAAATGCCATCTGTATGCCCACGACCTGAAGTCCACCCTGACCTGAATGAGGTCTCTCCCGGATGCAGGCCGGAACACTCAGCTGTTCTCCTGACACGTCCCTGGGACACCCAATGGGCTCGTCCACCTCAACAGGGCTGAGGCCTGGCTCTTAGCTCCCCGCCCCGGCAGCCCTCCTCACCTCAGGAACAGGCTCTGGCCTCGAGCTGCTCACGCCTGAGCCCAGGCTCCTCCCTGATGTGGCCTACTCTCTCCCTTGTCCCCGCTGGTTGACATGACCCTTTTTCTATCTCCGAGTGGCTACTTCTCTTCCTGCCTCTGGGTCTCTGGTTCAAGGTCACCCTCCTGGTGTCACCTCACTGGCCACCCTGTTTACACACGATCATCCCCTCCTCCTTGGACAACTCAGGCACTCTGGTCTCCTTTCCCTGCTCATTACTGTTCAACAGGCTGCGCAGGTTTAAAAAGGGGTCCACAAATTCTTCCATCCTCCTCCCTTCAAGAAGCAGAAGG
>NW_011426199.1:0-756 GCF_000754665.1 Bison bison bison
CGCGTCATTGCTCCCGAGCCATGGTAGGGGAATCTGGCCTCGAGACGCGTTGAAGAAGGTCTCTCGAGGTCTTTCTCGGGTCGAGGCAGGAAACCCTGGTTTCCCTCGACTTGTGCAGGTGACCTCAGGGAGCTTCTCATGGTGGCTCTGAGAAGCCAGGGAAACTGGAGGTGGGAGGGGCCTCTCGGGACCCCACTGGGTTTGGTGCATTGGAAGAGCGCCTCATCTCCAGTTGAGGCAGGAACCGCAGGGTATCTCTGATTTCAGACTCTGATCGCAGGGTCCCTGCAGACTGGGGACAGGAGAGTCAGGCCTCGTCTTGGGTTGAGACATGGAACTCCGCTTGCCTCTAGAGATGTCCCCGGGGAGAGAGGCCGCTTGTCGAGCTGTATTTGGAACCTGGGGTTTTTTTCCGAACGGTGCACGGAAAAACTGCACCTTCGTGTGGACTTCATTCACAGGGTGGAGTTCGGAGAGGTGTCCGGGCATCGGGTTCTTCTCAAGAGGGGACCGGGAAATCGGGGGTCCTACGGGAATGTGGAACCACCCACGAGGCCACGTCTGGAATGTCTTCGTGAGACCGGCCTCATCCTGAGGTGCGACCGGATGGTCGGGAACCCCTTCCAGACAAAGCAGGGGAGTCGACCCTCATGTCCAGATCAGGAGGGGAGAGAGGGCTCAGAGGAGGGGGTGCTGGAAAACCTCAGTGTTCCTCTCGAGGGAGACCGGGATTTCGGGGAACTTTGTGGGTCGCAT
>NW_011426200.1:0-500 GCF_000754665.1 Bison bison bison
TGGAGAAAAGAGACTGAGTAGCTTGGTTTACGTGGAAGACCAATCAAACTTCAAGACAAGAAGTTTGCACCACTTACGTAGGCCGCAGGCGCCCTCTAGAATAGCGAAAGTTGCCTCACCCTAGACACCTTCTCGAGTGGGTCTTAGCAGCCCAGGCATAATTAGTAATCGTGGTGTGTTCCGCGCTCCAGATGGAGACTCAGCTGGAAGGTAAAGGGAAGAATGACAAGGAACTTTATGAATTGGAGCTGTAAGTTAACTCTTTGACAGAGAGAGCGAGATGGTGGTGGGGGACAGCCCCAGTGAAATCAGAGGTGAGAGCACAAAGCAATACAGTAGGCAGACTCTGGTTTTTTTGGGGGGAGATGCTCGAGAATATCCGGGTGGACTCCTGAGGCTCGATCCCGCATTTGCATATGCCGAGCCTCCTTCCTCATGACCTTTGTCCAGAGTGGAATGCCTCCCCGGCTCCCGGCACATGATCAGTGCATGCTCAGTCA
>NW_011426201.1:0-505 GCF_000754665.1 Bison bison bison
ACAGGAAAAAATTCAAGAAGTGAGGAGGCAAAAGAGAAGTTTGTTGGGGTTATCAGTCCATAGGGTCGCTAAGAGTCAGACACGACTGAGCAACTTCACTTTCACTTTTCACTTTCATGCATTGGAGAAGGAAATGGCAACCCACTCCAGTGTTCTTGCCTGGAGAATCCCAGGGACGGGGGAGCCTGGTGGGCTGCCGTCTGTGGGGTCGCACAGAGTCAGACATGACTGAAGCGCCTTAGCAGCAGCAGGCATGAGTGGTAAGGGTCAGAACAAAAGGAGCCTTGGAGGAAGGAAACAGGGAGTGCAGATGAAAGCCTTACAAAAGAGAAATCAGCAGGGCTTGGACAGATTAAATGACAGGTGAGTAAATGGAAGAAGACAGAATAACAGCAGTATTTTCACTTAAGTTGGTGTGGCATGTACGATGGCATTAAGAAGAGCGAAAGAATATTTAGAAGGGCAATGATAGGTGTGAGTTTTTATGTTGAATATGAATTAATAG
>NW_011426202.1:0-626 GCF_000754665.1 Bison bison bison
CACTCGAGAGCAATCCCCAGCTTTCCTTCGCAACTCGAATGGAAGATTGGACTTCCCTGGGCCAACACAAGAGGCATCCCGAATTCCCCGTCGTAACTCGAGAATCCCGCCGCAACTCGAGAAAAACCACGTGGTTCCCCCGTCATCGCAAGATGAAGCCCTTTCCCGCTACAGCGTCTCAGGAAAAGACCCACGTTAGGAACTGGAGGTCGAAACGGTACTTGGCACCCTTGATGCGCCCCCACAAAGTTCCCCGGCATCCCGGTCTCCCTGGAGAGGAACACCGAGGTTTTCCGGCACCACTTCCTCTGAGCCCTTTCTAACTTCCTGATCTCCACAGGAGGGTCGACTCTCCTGCTTTGTCTGGAAGGGGTTCCCGACCTTCCGGTCGCACCTCAGGATGAGGCCGGTCTCACGACGACATTCCAGACGTGGCCTCGTGGGTGCTTCCACATTGCGAAGCACCCCGATTTCCCGGCCCCTCTTGGTAAGAACCCGATGCCCGGACACCTCTCCGAACGCCACCCTGTGAATGAAGTCAACACGAAGGGGCAGTGACTCGCCCGTGCATCGTCCGGAAAGACCCCCAGGTTCCAAATACCGCTCGACAAGTGGCCTCTCTCCCC
>NW_011426203.1:0-619 GCF_000754665.1 Bison bison bison
AAACACTCTCATTGGCAGGTCAGTGGGGAGTTTTGGAATCTCAGAGGGTAACATAACGGGGAGGAAAAAGAAAGAAAGAAAGAAAGAAACCCACAGATTGCGTGCCTAACAACAACTTCCAGCAGGGAACTAGTCCAGACACTCACGATTGCCACCAGCAAGCGGGGGGCCGTGAACAGGAAGGTGCGGGCTGCATTGCTTAGGGTAAGGGCCAGGCCTGAGTGCCCTGAGGGCAATCTGAGGGAGCTAATGTGAGATAGCAACCCAAATTGTGGGATAGCCAGACAGAGAGAAAAAAAAACTATCCTGTGAAAAGCCCTAATCTAAGGCACTTCCTGGCCCACTCACAGAGCAGAGGACTGAGAGAATACCAGAGCAGAGCTAGCTGGCTGTGCACTGACTCATCTCCCACCAGAGACAGGGAGGCAGGCGGGGGCAGCCAGAGCCTGAAAGGGGCAATCTCAGCCCCAGAGAGGCATCCTCTACAAAACTGCAAGCAGGCTCCCATTTGCTAACCAAGACTTGTTGGGATACTGGGCGGTTGACATCCGCTGGGATGGTCGCAGCCAGAGATCAGCTCCCCAGAAGAGACACACGGCCCACCTGAGACGGGCAGGCC
>NW_011426204.1:0-687 GCF_000754665.1 Bison bison bison
GAAACCTCTATGCAGGTCAGTAAGCAACAGTTAGAACTAGACGTGGAACAACAGACGGGTTCCAATTAGGAAAAGGAGTACGTCAAGGCTATATATTATCACCCTGCTTATGTAACTTCTTTGCAGAGTACATCATGAGAAACCCTGGACTGGAAGAAACACAAGCTGGAATCAAGATTGCCGGGAGAAATATCAGTAACCTCAGATATGCAGATGACACCGACCTATGGCAGAAAGTGAAGAGGAACTAAAAAGCCTCCTGATGAAGGTGAAAGTGGAGAGTGAAAAAACTGGCTTCAAGCTCAGCATTCAGAAACGAAGATCATGGCATCCGGTCCCATCACCTCATGGGAAATAGATGGGGAAACAGTGGAAACAGTGTCAGACTTTATTTTTGGGGGCTCCAAAATCACTGCAGATGGTGACTGCAGCCATGAAATTAAAAGACACTTACTCCTTGGAAGGAAAGTTATGACCAACGTAGATAGCATATTCAAAAGCAAAGACATTACTTTGCCAACAAAGGTCCGTCTAGTCAAGGCTATGGTTTTTCCTGTGGTCATGTATGGATGTGAGAGTTGGACTGTGAAGAAGGCTGAGCGCCTAAGGATTGATGCTTTTGAACTGTGGTGTTGGAGAAGACTCTTGAGAGTCCCTTGGACTGCAAGGAGATCCAACCAGTCCATT
>NW_011426205.1:0-692 GCF_000754665.1 Bison bison bison
TCCACTGGGTTTGGTGCATTGGAAGAGGGCCTCATCTCCAGTTGAGGCAGGAACCTCAGGGTTCCTCTGACTTCCGACTCCGATCGCAAGGTCCCTGCAGACTTGGGACAGGAGAGTCAGGTCTCGTCTTGGGTTGAGGCATGGAACTCCGCTTGCCTCTCGAGGTGTTCCCGGGGAGACAGGCCACTTGTCGAGCGGTATTTGGAACCTGGGGGTCTTTTCCCGATGATGCACGGGTGAGTCACTGCCCTTTCGTGTTGACTTCATTCACAGGGTGGAGTTCGAAGAGGTGTCCGGGCATCGGGTTCTTATCAAGAGGGGACCGGGAAATCGGGGTCCTTCGGAATGTGGAACCACCCACGAGGCCACGTCTGGAATGTCGTCGTGAGACCGGCCTCATCCTGAGGTGTGACCGGAAGGTCCGTAACTCCTTCCAGAAAAAGCAGGGGAGTCGACCCTCCTGTCCAGATCAGGAGGGTAGAAGCGGCTCAGAGGAAGTGGTGCCGGAAAACCTCGGTGTTCCTCTCGAGGGAGACCGTGATGTCGGGGAAATTTGTGGGTCGCATCAAGGGTGCCAAGTACCGTTTCGACCTACAGTACCTAACGTGGGACTTCTCCTGAGACACTGTAGCGGGAAAGGGCTTCATCTTGCGATGACGGGGGAACCACGTGGATTTTCTCGAGTTGTGGCA
>NW_011426206.1:0-650 GCF_000754665.1 Bison bison bison
GTGCAAAGAATATGCATTGTTTCTAAATGTGATGAGTTCTATTTTCAATATTGTTCATACAGCTATCAAGATCTGATTTCTCTTATTATGTAAGTGCACCAGACCTAGAAACATGTTCTTTCATGTCTAAAAGGAAGTGTAGATGTCAGTTGATGGAGAACTTGGTCCGGGAATCTGTGGGAAAACATTGGTATTCCATCCCAAGCCCAGGACAGTTCTGGGTCTGTAGAGAGAGAATCATCTTTTACTTTGGATAGAGAGAGTTGGCCTTGCTTGCAGAATATTCTATTTATAGCCCTGCAGGCTGCCCTGGGGGTACAGATGCCATCTTTTCTTCCTGTTCCCTTTACAGATGACAGCAAACCTCGTCTCAGCAGCAGCCCCGCCTCGGCCACCCTGGGGAGCCTACTGGACGACCAGCACTGGCACTCCGTCCTCCTGGAGCGAGTTGGCAAACACGTGAATTTCACTGTGGACAGGCACACACAGCACTTCCGCACCAAGGGCGAGGCGGATGCCTTGGACATTGACTATGAGGTGAGTTTTCTGTCCCTACAAACCCTTGCACTCCTTGCTCAGGATCAGTAAGAAAATCAGTAAGCAAATGAGCAAGTGAGATGATGTGGGACCTTGACAAATCTCATGTTTGA
>NW_011426207.1:0-758 GCF_000754665.1 Bison bison bison
CGTCGCGACTCGAGAGCAGAGTGGGGTTCTTTGCTTCCACTCGAGATGAATGCCTGTTCCCCGGGTGCGTCTGGAATGCAACCCCGAGATCCCGGTCGCCCCTGGAGAGGAACATTGGCTTCTGGACACAAGCCCAGATGAGGTCTATTGGCCCTGCAGTCACTCGAGAGCAATCCCCAGCTTTCCTTCGCAACTCGAATGGAAGATTGGACTTCCCTGGGCCAACACAAGAGGCATCCCGAATTCCCCGTCGTAACTCGAGAATCCCGCCGCAACTCGAGAAAAACCACGTGGTTCCCCCGTCATCGCAAGATGAAGCCCTTTCTCGCTACAGCGTCTCAGGAGAAGTCCCACGTGAGGAATTGGAGGTCGAAACGGTACTTGGCACCCTTGATGCGCCCCCACAAAGTTCCCCGGCATCCCGGCTCCCTGGAGAGGAACACCGAGGTTTTCCGGCACCACTTCCTCTGAGCCCCTTCTACCCTCCTGATCTCCACAGGAGAGTCGACTCCCCTGCTTTGTCTGGAAGGGGTTCCCGACCTTTCGGTCGCACCTCAGGATGAGGCCGGTCTCACGACGACATTCCAGACGTGGCCTCGTGGGTGCTTCCACATTGCGAAGCACCCCGATTTCCCGGTCCCTCTTGGTAAGAACCCGATGCCCGAACACCTCTCCGAACTCCACCCTGTGAATGAAGTCAACACGAAGGGGCAGTGACTCGCCCGTGCATCGTCCGGAAAAGACCCCCAGGTTCCAAA
>NW_011426208.1:0-562 GCF_000754665.1 Bison bison bison
GCTTTTACTGAGAATTGAATTAGAACAGGTATACTAATTAGCTTGCACTCTGGAACATACATTACAACTCTAGAGCATAAATATCACAACCAAGTGTGCCTGCACTCTGGACCTGGGATGCCGTAACAACTGAAAATGCAAGAAGCTTTTCACAACTACTGACTCCTGATTTCAAACCACTGCTGCTGCTGCTGCCAAGTCACTTCAGTAGTGTCCGACTCTGTGTGACCACATAGACAGCAGCCCACCAGGCTTCCGTATCCCTGGGATTCTCCAGACGAGAATACTGGAGGGGGTTGCCACTTCCTTCTCCAATGCATGTATGCATGCTAAGTCGCTTTAGTCTTGTCCGACTCCGTGCGAACCTATGGAGAGCGCCCAGCAGGTTCCTCTGTCCATGGAATTCTCCAGGCAAGAATATTGGACTGGGTTGCGTATTTCCTTCTCCGATTTCAAAGCACACATGCTACAAACAAGACTTTTGCACTCTGGAATATGCGCTTGTCAATACTGAGACCACCATCAGAGGACGCACGCTAGAACTACTTAGTTCTAATCTGGA
>NW_011426209.1:0-503 GCF_000754665.1 Bison bison bison
GGCTTTGTTTTGATTTTATGTTTGTTTCTACATTTGCTTCAATAAACGGAGATGTTTACAACTGGCTTTTAGAAATTAACACTCCTCCTACATCCCAAGACTCTCTCTTTTGTCCTTTTTCCAATCTTTAAAATGAGATAGAAACTCAGAAAAGAGGTTGATTTGTCCAGAGTCTAGTGAAAGAGCTAGTCTGACGAGAAGAAGATAATTTTTACATTTTGTTCTTATCGTGAGAATATTTTTATTAGATTCACTATTAGCAGCAGAGTTAAAGTTAGAATCCAGCTCACACCCCTCCCCCTGTTTTTTGGTCCTATTTTTATTTTCTTGTTTGTTTCCCTACCTTATGGATTCTTCAAATAAGTCAATGCTGTCAGGATAGTTCTAAGAATAAGCTACTGTTGTTAGTTTTATTAATTTGCAGAATGTACAATTTGTTAGCTTGCATTTGTTAATCTGCCATTATAATTCTCTCCTGTACATATCATCTTTCTTGTATTAGC
>NW_011426210.1:0-702 GCF_000754665.1 Bison bison bison
GATAAGAACCCGATGCCCGGACACCTCTCCGAACTCCACCCTGTGAATGAAGTCAACAAGAAGGGGCAGTGACTCGCCCGTGCATCGTCCGGAAAAAACGCCCAGGTTCCAAATACAGGTCGACAAGTGGCCTCTCTTCCCAGGGACACCTCGAGAGGCAAGCGGAGTTCCATGCCTCAACCAAAGATGAGGCCTCACTTTCCTGTCCCCAGTCTGCAGGGACCCTGCGATCGGAGTCCGAAATCAGAGGAACCCTGAGGTTCCTGCCTCAACTGGACATGAGGCCCTCTTCCAATGCACCAAACCCAGGGGAGTCCCGAGATGCCCCACCCACCTCCAGTTTCCCTGACTTCTCAGAGCCACCATGAGAAGCCCCCTGAGGTCACCTGCACAAGTCGAGGGAAGCCAGGGTTTCCTGTCTCAACCCGAGAACGACCTCGAGAGACCTTCTTCAACACGTCTCGAGGCCAGATTCCCCTACCATGACTCGAGAGCAATGACGCGCTCCCCCTCGCCACTCGCATGGAGACCCGACTTCCCTGGCGCCCCACGAGAGGCTCACTGACCTCGCCGTCGTACCTCGTGAGAAACCGCACCCTGGGCCGCCGCTCGAGACCCACCCCGAGACCTCCCCCGTCATCGCGGAGATGAGGGCCTTCGTCTCCTGCATGGCCTAGACGGCCAGCCTCGCGACCTCTCTCC
>NW_011426211.1:0-633 GCF_000754665.1 Bison bison bison
GATGCAAGACTGGCACACTGGAAATTCTACACCGTGGCTGAAAAAGATCCTGAATACATGGACAGATATTCCATAGCGATGGAAAGACTTAAGATGGCAATACCATGGAATGCATCTTCAATCTGAAATGAAGATTCGATATGACTTGATCCCTCAGAGCTTTTGTGTCATCAAGTGTTATGGAAGGATAAAAGAGATCGAGAAAGCTGACTGACATAGACTTGGGGGCGGGGTGGGGGGGCAGTAAGAGTACCCCCTGCGGGTCTTTAGCCCGATGTGATGCAGCCACTAGCAGTCTGCTAAGGAAACAAAGGCAGTGTCTCAGAGCATGACACCAGACCCCCCTACCCACGACATGCATTGAGATAACATGGGCAGCAGGTGAGTCCTCCCGGGCTAAAAAATGATTGACATGAATCTTGAAGAAAGGCAGATTTCCAGGCAAATATGTCATTTCCTTAACATAGATGAGGAGAACAAGGTAGGAGGAAACTTACTGTTGGTTCAGGTCGCTTCTGAGCCTTTTGGGGGAACAGACCTGAAGCCAGAGTCTAGCGGAAATACACAGGCTTTGAACATCGCTGAAGACCAACATTTCCTAAAGGAAAAACGCATTGCTTAGCTCGAGGTTTG
>NW_011426212.1:0-522 GCF_000754665.1 Bison bison bison
CAAACAGTCACCAGAGATGTTAGTGGGTGCCGTTGGGAGGCTTGTGAATTGGTCCAAGGACCACATTTGTAGAAGTCTATTTTTCAAGGTTATTTTGACTCCACTCCAGTCTAGTAAAGAAAAGAACCTTCGATGAGCTTGTTAGCCATCTTGTCTAAATCCCGTAAATCTGCGATTCCTAGTGTTTACCTCCGTCCCTGGACAGCTTGTTAAAGGACTGGTCCTCAGGTCTCACCAGAAACCTGCGACTCCAAGCTCCTAGGCTTAGGAAACAGCTTTTTCAGCACTGCCCCCTCCCAAGGTGCTTCAGAAGTTGATGGAAGGTTGAGAGTTGACTGGCAAAGAGCAGGTTTCCCTGCCCCACCAGCCCAGAATGCCAGGCTGCTGACTACTGCAGGTCAGGGCAGGGGTCAGGAGACAGACACAGCTGAGGAGGGGGCCTTTGCTCCCCTTCGCCTCACCCATGCCACTCTACAGATCTCGATCCCAGCCTGGGTGCCATTTCCATGCCGGCCCTTTATT
>NW_011426213.1:0-585 GCF_000754665.1 Bison bison bison
CTCGTGTCACGACGGGTATCTCTTGGAGCTCACTGGGTGGACTAAAGGGAGTCAAGCCTCCTGAGGCGTTTGGAGAGAGGTCGCGAGGTTGGCCTCTAGGCCATGCAGGAGACGAAGGCCCTCATCTCCGCGATGACGGGGGAGTCTCGGGGTGGTTCTCGAGCGGCGGCCCCAGAGTGCGGTTTCTCACGAGGTACGACGGCGAGGTCAGTGAGCCTCTCGTGGGGCACCAGGGAAGTCGGGTCTCCATGCGAGTGGCGAGGGGGAGCGCGTCATTGCTCTCGAGTCATGGTAGGGGAACCTGGCCTCGAGACGTGTTGAAGAAGGCCTCTCGCGGTCTTTCTCGGGTTGAGGCAGGAAACCCTGGCTTCCCTCGACTTGTGCAGGTGACCTCAGGGGGCTTCTCATGGTGGCTCTGAGAAGTCAGGGAAACTGGAGGTGGGGGGGGTGGGCCTCTCGGGACTCCACGGGGTTTGGTGCATTGGAAGAGGGCCTCATCTCCAGTTGAGGCAGGAACCTCAGGGTTCCTCTGATTTCAGACTCCGATCGCAGGGTCCCTGCAGACTGGGGACAGGAGAGTCAGGC
>NW_011426214.1:0-653 GCF_000754665.1 Bison bison bison
AATATCCTTTAGTATTTGTTGTAGAGATGGTTTGGTGGTGCAGAATTCTTTCAGCTTTTTGCTTTGTCTGAGTAAGCTTTTGATTTTCTCCTTCATACTTGAATGAAATCCTTGCTGGGTACAATAATCTGGGCTGTAGGTTATTTTCTTTCATCATTTTAAGTATGTCTTGCCATTCCCTCCTGGCTTGAAGAGTTTCTATTGAAAGATCAGCTGTTATCCTTATGGGATTTCCCTCGTGTGTTATTTGTTGTTTTTCCCTTGCTGCTTTTAATATTTGTTCTTTGTGTTTGATCTTTGTTAATTTGATTAATATGTGTCTTGGGGTGTTTCGCCTTGGGTTTATCCTGTTTGCGACTCTCTGGGTTTCTTGGACTTGGGTGATTATTTCCTTCCCCAGTTTAGGGAAGTTTTCAACTATTATCTCCTCAAGTATTTTCTCATGGTCTTTCTTTTTGTCTTCTTCTTCTGGAACCCCTATGATTCGAATGTTGTAGCGTTTAATATTGTCCTGGAGGTCTCTGAGATTGTCCTCATTTCTTTTAATTCGTTTTTCTTTTTATTCTCTCTGATTCATTTATTTCTACCATTCTATCTTCTAATTCACTAATTCTATCTTCTGCTTCTGTTATTCTACTATTTGTTGCCTCCAG
>NW_011426215.1:0-629 GCF_000754665.1 Bison bison bison
AAGATGGCTTACTCACATAGCGTTGAACCAGTTTCCTTGCTGGCATTGGGAGAAAGCCTCAGTTCTTTCACATGGGCCCCTGGGCTACCTGAGTGTTCTCAAGATATGACTAAGCTGGCTTCTAGAGTGAGTGATCCAAGAGGATGAGCAAGGAGGCTGCAGTGCCTTTTATGACCTAAAAAGGCATAGTCAGACACTTCATTTTCATTTCTACAATATTCTAACATTAGAAATGAGCCACTAAGTCCAGCCAACATGTAAAGGGGAGTATAAGGTCCACCCTTGAAGGAAAGGACTTGTGGACACACTTTAAAACCCATGGCCACAAATTGTTTACATACTTGTATGTCCAAAATGCATTTTCCTGCAAATGCTTTCAAATAATTTATCCATTATAGCATTAACTTGAAGTTCAGGACCTTGTCATCTAAGTCAGGTCCAGATATGGATCAGGGTGCACTTGGGCACTATCTCAAGTGTTCAGTCGCTCAGTTGTGTCCTACTCTTTGTGACCCGATGGACTGCCGCACGCCAGGGTTTCCTGTCCACCATCAACTCCAGAGGCGTGCTCCAACTCAAGTCCATTGAGTTGGTGATGCCATCCAACCATCTCATCCTCTGCCATCCCC
>NW_011426216.1:0-615 GCF_000754665.1 Bison bison bison
ACAAGCCTAGATGAGGTCTGTTGGCCCTGCAGTCACTCGAGAGCAATCCCCAGCTTTCCTTCGCAACTCGAATGGAAGACTGGACTTCCCTGGGCCAACACAAGAGGCATCCCGAATTCCCCGTCGTAACTCGAGAATCCCGCCGCAACTCGAGGAAAACCACGTAGTTCCCCCGTCATCGCAAGACGAAGCCCTTTCCCGCTACAGCGTCTCAGGAGAAGTCCCACGTTAGGAATGGGAGGTCGAAACGGTACTTGGCACCCTTGAGGCGCCCCCACAAAGTTCCCCGGCATCCCGGTCTCCCTGGAGAGGAACACCGACGTTTTCCAGCACCACTTCCTCTGAGCCCCTTCTACCCTCCTGATCTCCACAGGAGGGTCGACTCCCCTGCTTTGTCTGGAAGGGGTTCCCGACCTTCCGGTCGCACCTCAGGATGAGGCCGGTCTCACGACGACATTCCAGACGTGGCCTCGTGGGTGCTTCCACATTGCGAAGCACCCCGATTTCCCGGTCCCTCTTGGTAAGAACCCGATGCCCGGACACCTCTCCGAACTCCACCCTGTGAATGAAGTCAACACTAAGGGGCAGTGACTCGCCCGTGCATCGTCCGAAAAG
>NW_011426217.1:0-542 GCF_000754665.1 Bison bison bison
CACCATACACAAAATAAAACTCAAAATAGGATTAAAGATCTCAACGTAAGACCAGAAACTATAAAAACTACTAGAGGAGAACATAGGCAAAACACTCTCTGACATACATCACAGCAGGATCCTCTATGACCCCCCTCCCAGAATATTGGACATAAAAGCAAAAATAAACAAATGGGACCTAATTAAACTTAAAAGCTTCTGCACAACAAAGGAAACTATTAGCAAGGTGAAAAGGCAGCCTTCAGAATGGGAGAAAATAATAGCAAATGAAGCAACTGACAAACAGCTTATCTCAAAAATATACAAGCAACTCCTACAGCTCAACTCCAGAAAGATAAATGACCCAATCAAAAAATGGGCCAAAGAACTAAGTAGACATTTCTCCAAAGAAGACATACAGATGGCTAACAAACACATGAAAAGATGCTCAACATCACCCATTATCAGAGAAATGCAAATCAAAACCACTATGAGGTACCATTTCACGTCAGTCAGAATGGCTGCGATCCATAAGTCTACAAGCAATAAATGCTGGAGAGGGT
>NW_011426218.1:0-662 GCF_000754665.1 Bison bison bison
ACGACGACATTCCAGACGTGGCCTCGCGGGTGCTTCCACATTGCGAAGCACCCCGATTTCCCGGTCCCCTCTAGATAAGAAGCCGATGCCCGGACACCTCTCCGAACTCCACCCTGTGAATGAAGTCAACACGAAGGGGCAGTGACTCGCCCGTGCATCGACCGGAAAAACCCCCAGGTTCCAAATACAGCTCGACAAGTGGCCTCTCTCCCCGGGGACACCTCGAGAGGCAAGCGGAGTTCCATGCCTCAACCCAAGACGAGGCCTGACTCTCCTGTCCCCAGTCTGCAGGGACCCTGCGATCGGAGTCCGAAATCAGAGGAACCCTGAGGTTCCTGCCTCAACTGGAGATGAGGCCCTCTTCCAATGCACCAAACCCAGGGGAGTCCCGAGAGGCCCCTCCCACCTCCAGTTTCCCTGACTTCTCAGAGCCACCATGAGAAGCCCCCTGAGGTCAACTGCACAAATCGAGGAAGCCAGGGTTTCCTGCCTCAACCCGAGAAAGACCCTCGAAGAGACCCTTCTTACAACACGTCTCGAGGCCAGATTCCCCTACATGACTCGAGAGCAATGACGCGCTCCCCCTCGCCACTCGCATGGAGACCCGACTTCCCGGGCGACCCCCACGAGAGGCTCACTGACCTCGCCGTCGTACCTCGTGA
>NW_011426219.1:0-566 GCF_000754665.1 Bison bison bison
AAGTCTCCCACTATTATTGTGTTATTGTTAATTTCTCCTTTCATACTTGTTAGCATTTGTCTTACGTACTGTGGTGCTCCCGTGTTGGGTGCATATATATTTATAATTGTTATATCTTCTTCTTGGATTGATCCTTTGATCATTATGTAGAGACCTTCTTTGTCTCTTTTCACAGCCTTTGTTTTAAAGTCTATTTTATCTGATATGAGTATTGCTACTCCTGCTTTCTTTTGATCCCTATTTGCATGGAAAATCTTTTTCCAGCCCTTCACTTTCAGTCTGTATGTGTCCCCTGTTTTGAGGTGGGTCTCTTGTAGACAACATATGTAGGGGTCTTGTTTTGTACCCATTCAGCCAGTCTTTGTCTTTTGGTTGGGGCATTCAACCCATTTACGTTTAAGGTAATTACTGATAAGTATGTTCCCGTTGCCATTTACTTTATTGTTTTGGGTTCGAGTTTATACACCGTTTTTGTGTTTCCTGTCTAGAGAATATCCTTTAGTATTTGTTGGAGAGCTGGTTTGGTGGTGCAGAATTCTCTCAGCTTTTGCTTGTCTGAAAAGCTT
>NW_011426220.1:0-646 GCF_000754665.1 Bison bison bison
ACAGGAAAGTTTGGGGCTACTTGTATTTTATACACTATTGCATTTCATCAATAGATATTTTCTAGTTAGTATAAAGTAATCAGAATTTTATAATACTTTAGTTTTAATCATAAAATACATTGACCACCTAAAAAGGCATGAAAGTGGAAGTGAAGGCATTTCCAACTCTTTGCGACCCCATGGACTGTAGCCTATCAGGCGTCTCTGTCCATGGGATTTTCCAGGCAAGAGTGCTGGAGTGGATTGCCATTTCCTTCTCCAGGGGATCTTCCCGACCCAGGAATCGAACCTGGGTTTCCCACATTACAGGCAGACGCTTTTACCATCTGAGCCACCAGGGAAGACCCTTTAAAAAAAAAAAGGCATAAAAGGAAAAATGTATTTTAAGCCTTATGACAAGTCAACTTCTTTGTAATCATAGGATCTATTTTTTTTAATTAGTTGGAGTACTTCTTGATTAAAACCTTCCTTGGAAGTCCAGTGGTTAAGAATCTGCCAGTGCAGTGGACATGGGTTCCATCCCTGGTCTGGGATGATTCCACCTGCTGCAAGGCAAGTAAGCCTGAGAGCCACAACTCCTGAGCCCACATGCCACAGCCCCCTGAAGCACAAGCACCCTAGAGCCTGTGCTCTGCAACCAGAGAAG
>NW_011426221.1:0-766 GCF_000754665.1 Bison bison bison
TGAGCATGCACTGATCATGTGCCGGGAGCCGGGGAGGCATTCCACTCTGGACAAAGGTCATGAGGAAGGAGGCTCGGCATACCCAAATGCGGGATCGAGCCTCAGGAGTCCACTCGGATATTCTCGAGCATCTCCCCCCAAAAAAACCAGAGTCTGCCTACTGTATTGCTTTGTGCTCTCACCTCTGATTTCACTGGGGGCTGTCCCCCACCACCATCTCGCTCTCTCTGTCAAAGAGTTAACTTACAGCTCCAATTCATAAAGTTCCTTGTCATTCTTCCCTTTAACTTCCAGCTGAGTCTCCATCTGGAGCGCGGAACCCACCACGCTTCGTAATTATGCCTGGGTTGCTAAGACCCACTCGAGAAGGTGTCTAGGGTGAGGCACCTTTCGCTATTCGAGAGGGCGCCTGCGGCCTACGTAAGTGGTGCAAACTTCTTGTCTTGAAGTTTGATTGGTCTTCCGCGTGAACCAAGCTACTCAGTCTCTTTTCTCCACCGAATTTTCCTACTGAGCTCTCCTCATACTATTATTCTTGACATCTCTGATTAGCATATAAATAGTCCGCTAGGCCATCTCTCCTTCGAATACCCTGGATCAGTTGGGGCTGGTCCCCGGCAGGTGGCGATCGAACAGGGACCTCAGGAGGCAATACTCAAAGAGCTGAGCAGACACGAACCACGCAATCAGCAGGCAATAAGCATGGAGCTCAGCAGTGACGAATCATGCTGCTCAACTGGCAATAAATCAAGCACGTGACCAGGCA
>NW_011426222.1:0-554 GCF_000754665.1 Bison bison bison
AGACGAAGGCCCTCATCTCCGCGATGACGGGGGAGTCTCGGGGTGGTTCTTGAGCGGCGGCCCCAGGGTGTGGTTTCTCACGAGGTACGACGGCGAGGTCAGTGAGCCTCTCGTGGGGCGCCAGGGAAGTCGGGTCTCCATGCGAGTGGCGAGGGGGAGCGCGTCATTGCTCTCGAGTCACGGTAGGGGAACCTGGCCTCGAGACGTGTTGAAGAAGGTCTCTCGAGGTCTTTCTCGGGTTGAGGCAGGAAACCCTGGCTTCCCTCGACTTGTGCAGGTGACCTCAGGGGGCTTCTCATGGTGGCTCTGAGAAGTCAGGGAAACTGGAGGTTGGGGGGTGCCTCTCGGGACTCCACGGGGTTTGGTGCATTGGAAGAGGGCCTCATCTCCAGTTGAGGCAGGAACCTCAGGGGTCCTCTGATTTCAGACTCCGATCGCAGGGTCCCTGCAGACTGGGGACAGGAGAGTCAGGCCTCGTCTTGGGTTGAGGCATGGAACTCCGCTTGCCTCTCGAGGTGTCCCCGGGGAGAGAGGCCACTTGTCGAGCGGTATTT
>NW_011426223.1:0-567 GCF_000754665.1 Bison bison bison
GCCTGGCGTGCTGCGATTCATGGGGTCACGAAGAGTCGGACAGGACTGAGCGACTGAACTGAACTGAACCGACATAACATAAGAAATCCCCACGCAATAGGAATTAAAATCAGTATATGAGTTTTCTCATACAGTTTGATTTACTAGCGAAAAGCAACCACCACCCCACAACCTGAACTGTTCATGAATCCAGACTGAATGAGGCAGGCAGAATAATGTCTTATTTAAGCCTCATTCCGAGAGAGAGAGATTTGTATGAATGATGTCTCTGTGAAATGAAGCAATATATTCTGGCCTCTTTATTTCCTAGTACTTGTACTTATTAACAAGAGAGATAAGAATGGCATATATTGTAAGCATCTTTTTAAAAAATTCCTCACCCAAAATATCTGGTATTAAACTCTGTAGTTCGTGGCTGAAGGTCACGGATTATGGTTTATGCTTAATTTACACATGAAGGCAGAACTGAGGTCTCTATGGAAGGCTATTAAACACTATAAGCAAACACAGAATGGGGATATGAAAAAATATCAGTTATTACCAGATATTCGCAACTATCTGGGAAGA
>NW_011426224.1:0-607 GCF_000754665.1 Bison bison bison
AATACAGATGCAAGAGTACCTCAACAAAACACTGGACAAAAAAACCCTAAACAAACATAATAAAAAAGGTTAATATGCCATGACCACATGGGATTTATGCAGGTATGCAAAGTTGGTTCATTATATGAAAGTCAATCGACATTATGCCATTTTAATACAATAAAGGACAAAAAACATATTTGCCTGCAGAAAAAGCATTTCCCTGAGTCTAGCACCTATCCATAATAGGGGTTAAAAACACTTAATAACTAAGAACAGAAGAGTACTTTCTCAATCAAAGCGTACCTGTAAAAGACCCACAGCTAACATCATACTTAATAATGAAAAACTGAGAGCTTTCCCCCTAAGATTGGGAACAACACGAGGAAGTGTATCCCACACTTTGGCTCAATATTATACTGGCAGTTCTATAACCAGAGCAATCAGGTAAGAAAAAGGAATTATTGTTTTGGTTGTTTAAAAAAAAAAAGAGCCTTCAGAATGGAAAGGAAAAAGTCAAAGTATATTGGAGATAACATACTTTTATATATAGAAAATCCTGAAGAAACCACAAGTAATTAGTAAGTAATAAAAACCTTAGCAGAATACAAGATAAATATTTTAAAAA
>NW_011426225.1:0-709 GCF_000754665.1 Bison bison bison
GGGACGCGCGGCGGGGCTAAAGGACCTCTTCTGGTAGGCAAAAGCCTCGAGCACCCGGGATTCCCAGGTGGTCTCCCATCCAAGATCCTAACCAGGCCCGACCCTGCTTAGCTTCCGAGATCAGACGAGATCGGGCGCCTTCAGGCTGATACGGCCTGAGACGGTGGCGGTTGGCTCGGGGCGCCCTACGAGCCTTGCGCTTCGCCTCCCTTTCGCTCTGCCCTGCAGGTCGGGCCAACGGGCCGCACCTCTCGTCGCGGGGCGTGCTGTACTTGAGCCGCACGACCCGCGACCGGACTCCAGCCTGCTGACGCCGGCCCGCCGCCCCGAACACCGCCACACCAGCCAGCAAGCGCCTGGCCGGGCCCGGGGGCCCGACGGGGCGTTCCAGGACCCCCCATTGACCGGGAGGGCGTGCGTGCGTGCGTGCGCGCGGGGCCTGGGGGCTGGGCTAGGGGTGCGGAGGTCTCGGCGCCCTCCCACCCGCGGCCACTCCAGACCCGGCCGCGCTCGCTGAGCGGGGCTCCCCCCGATCCCATTCGCTGCTCAGGCCCGCGCGGCCCCGGAGGTGTCGGTCTTCGGCGCCCGCCGCCTCCCAACCCCCGCGGCCCAGGGGCCTCTGAACCTCCTGCGGGCCTAGACGCAGCGAAACTTGAGCGCCCAACTTGCCCGGCACCTGTCCGGTGCCCAAACCCACCAGAAGCCAGGG
>NW_011426226.1:0-554 GCF_000754665.1 Bison bison bison
GGATGCCTGTCTACCCGGGTGCGTCTGGAATGCAACCCCGAGATCCCTTTCGCCCCTGGAGAGGAACACTGGCTTCTGGACACAAGCCTGGATGAGGTCTATTGGCCCTGCAGTCACTCGAGAGCAATCCCCAGCTTTCCTTCGCAACTCGAATGGAAGATTGGACTTCCCTGGGCCAACACAAGAGGCATCCTGAATTCCCCGTCGTAACTCGAGAATCCTGCCGCAACTCGAGAAAATCCACGTGGTTCCCCCGTCATCGCAAGATGAAGCCCTTTCCGGCTACAGTGTCTCAGGAGAAGTCCCACGTTAGGTATTGGAGGTCGAAACGGTACTTGTCACCCTTGATGCGACCTACAAAGTGCCCCGACATCCCGGTCTCCCTCGAGAGGAACACCGAAGTTTTCCGGCACCACTTCCTCTGAGCCTCTTCTACCATCCTGATCTGGACAGGATGGTCGACTCCTCTGCTTTGTCTGGAAGGGGTTCCCGACCTTCCGGTCGCACCTCAGGATGAGGCCGGTCTCACGACGACATTCCA
The DNA here is from genome assembly GCF_000754665.1 of Bison bison bison. Taxonomy (NCBI): domain Eukaryota; kingdom Metazoa; phylum Chordata; class Mammalia; order Artiodactyla; family Bovidae; genus Bison; species Bison bison. The sequence goes on from NW_011426226.1 coordinate 542, forward strand.
GACGTGGCCTCGT
>NW_011426227.1:0-589 GCF_000754665.1 Bison bison bison
GGGAACCCCTTCCAGACAAAGCAGGGGAGTCGACCCTCCTGTCGAGATCAGGAGGGTAGAAGGGGCTCAGAGGAAGTGGTGCCGGAAAACCTCGGGGTTCCTCTCCAGGGAGACCGGGATGCCGGGGAACTTTGTGGGGCGCATCAAGGGTGCCAAGGACCGTTTCGACCTCCAATTCCTAACGTGGGACTTCTCCTGAGACGCTGTAGCAGGAAAGGGCTTCATCTTGCGATGACGGGGGAACCACGTGGCTTTTCTCGAATTGCGGCAGGATTCTCCAGTTACGACGGGGAATTCAGGATGCCTCTTGTGTTGGCCCAGGGAAGTCCAATCTTCCATTCGAGTTGCGAAGGAAAGCTGGGGATTGCTCTCGAGTGACTGCAGGGCCAATAGACCTCATCTAGGCTTGTGTCCAGAAGCCAATGTTCCTCCCCAGGGGCGACAGGGATCTCGGGGTTACATTCCAGACGCACGCGGGGTGACAGGCATTCATCTCGAGTGGAAGCAAAGGACCCCGCTCTGCTCTCGAGTCGCGACGGGTATCTCTTGGAGCTCACTGGGTGGACTAAAGGGAGTCAAGCCTCCTGAG
>NW_011426228.1:0-677 GCF_000754665.1 Bison bison bison
AGGTGAAATCCTGCTGTTGTTTAGTTGCTGTGTCTGACTCTTTTGTGACCACATGGACTATGTAGTCCACCAGGCTCCTCTGTCCATGGGATTTCCCAGGCAAGAACACCAGGTCCATTAAACATAGTGCTTGGCACAATTATGCTCCTGACTTGGATAAGTTAGGACCTTATCCAAGTGACCCAGTGATTCCCAGATACTATTTCAAAACTTAATAAGTGATTTCCATGTGCCAGTTTCTGTTCAAACTCCTTTAATCCTCACAAGAAGCTGGTGAGGTAAATACTATCAGGATTATGATTTTACCAGTGGAAAAAAAAGTACAGGGAGATCAAGTCACTTTCTTGAAGTTGCACAGCTAAAAAGTAGCTGGGAGAGCACTATGGACCCAAACAGTCCACCCTGTAGCCTGGACCCTCTCAGCTATAGTGCCTACAACTTTACACCTTATCAGTGCATTCCTTTAAAGCAGGAACCACTTTCTTCCTTTTTGGACCCCTCTCAAACTGGGTTTAGAATGTCCTCATAATCCCATGAAAATAGAAACACCTCAGAGAAATGTGAAATATTGAGTGCTAATAGCACTGCATGTGCTGTGCTTATTCTGATTTTATTCAAATAGAAAGTGGAACTGCAAAAGAAAATCAAGTGCTAAGAAAGGTAACTCCAGGCACCAT
>NW_011426229.1:0-654 GCF_000754665.1 Bison bison bison
GTCTTTGGAGAAATGTCTATTTAGTTCTTTGGCCCATTTTTTGATTGGGTCGTTTATTTTTTCAGGAATTGAGCTGCAGGAGTTGCTTGTATATTTTTGAGATTAGTTGTTAGTCAGTTGCTTCATTTGCTATTATTTTCTCCCATTCTGAAGGCTGTCTTTTCACCTTGCTTAGAGTTTCTTTTGTTGTGCAGAAGCTTTTAATTTTAATTAGATCCCATTTGTTTAGTTTTGCTTTTATTTCCAAAATTCTGGGAGGTGGGTCATAGAGGATCCTGCTGTGATGTATGTCGGAGAGTGTTTTGCCTATGTTCTCCTCTAAGAGTTTTATAGTTCCTGGTCTTACGTTTAGATCTTTAATCCATTTTGAGTTTATTTTGTGTATGGTGTTAGAAAGTGTTCTAGTTTCATTCTTTTACAAGTGGTTGACCTAGTTTTCCCAGCACTACTTGTTAAAAAGATTGTCTTTTCTCCATTGTATATTCTTGCCTCCTTTGTCAAAGATAAGGTGTCCATAGGTACGTGGATTTATCTCTGGGCTTTCTATTTTGTTCCGTTGATCTATATTTCTGTCTTTTGTGCCAGTACCATACTGTCTTGATGACTGTGCTTTGTAGTAGAGCTGAAGTCAGGCAAGGTGATTCCTCCAGTTCC
>NW_011426230.1:0-563 GCF_000754665.1 Bison bison bison
AAATGGATAAGAAAGCTGTGGTACATATACACAATGGAGTATTACTCAGCCATTGAAAATAATACATTTGAATCAGTTCTAATGAGATAGATGGAACTGGAGCCTATTATACAGACTGAAGTAACCCAGAAACAAAAACACCAGTACAGTATACTAATGCATATATATGGAATTTAGAAAGATGGTAATGATAACCCTGTACGTGAGACAGCAAAAGAGACGCACATGTATAGAACAGTCTTTTGGACTCTGTGGGAGAGGGAGAGGGTTGGATGATTTGGAAGAAATACTATACATTGAAACATATATAGTATCATATATGAAACAATCACCAGTTCAAGTTCGATGCAGGATACTGGTTGCTTGGGACTGGTTGCACGATACTGGTACACGGGGACGACCCAGAGAGATGGTACATGGTGGGAGAAGGGAGGGGGGTACGGGATGGGAACACGCGTATACCTGTGGTGGATTCATGTTGATGTATAGCAAAACCAATACAATATTGTAAAGTAATTTAACTCCAATTAAAATAAATATATTTATACTAAAAATTAAAAGAT
>NW_011426231.1:0-585 GCF_000754665.1 Bison bison bison
AAAAACCAGAGTCTGCCTACTTTCTTGCTTTGTGCTCTCACCTCTGATTTCACTGGGTGCTGTCCCCCATCCATCTCGCTCTCTCTGTCAAAGAGTTAACTTACAGCTCCAATTCATAAAGTTCCTTGTCATTCTTCCTTTGAACTTCCAGCTGAGTCTCCATCTGGAGCTCCAAACACACCACGCTTACTAATTATGCCTGGGCTGCTAAGACCCCCTCGAGAAGGTGTCTAGGGTGAGGCCCCTTCCGCTATTCGAGAGGGCGCCTGCGGCCTACGTAAGTGGTGCAAACTTCTTGTCTTGAAGTTTGATTGGTCTCCCGCGTAAACCAAACTACTCAGTCTCTTTTCTCCACCGAATTTTCCTACTGAGCTATCCTCATACTCTTATTCTTGACATCTGTGATTAGCATATAAATAGTCGCCTAGGCCATCTCTCCTTCGAATACCCTGGATCAGCTGGGGCTTGTCCCCAGCAGGTGGCGCCCGAACAGGGACATCAGGAGGCAATACTCAAAGAGCTGAGGAGACACGAACCACGCAATCAGCAGGCAATAAGCATGGAGCTCAGCTGTGACGAATCATG
>NW_011426232.1:0-527 GCF_000754665.1 Bison bison bison
TTGCTGCTCGCTGGAAGTTGCTAGGACCTCTGGACTGCAGTCTCCCATCTCTTGCTGACCTCTTGTTGACCTCTGCAGAATCCTGGTTGGTGGGAGCTTGTTAGTTCCTTGTTCCTTACCCGGACCTCCTGTGGTAAGTGTTTTCTCTCCTCTGTGGCCTGGTAAGGGTAGGTGGTCATTGGCATCCCAAAGGTGGCTAGAAGTCAATGATTTAGGCAGGCTTGTGAATAGATATGGGAGAAGGCAATGGCACCCCACTCCAGTACTCTTGCCTGGAAAATCTCATGGACGGAAGAGCCTGGTAGGCTGCAGTCCATGGGGTCGCTCAGAGTCGGGCACGACTGAGCGACTTCACTTTCACATTTCACTTTCATGCATTGGAGGAGGACATGGCAACCCACTCCAGTGTTCTTGCCTGGAGAACCCCAGGGACTGCGGGCCTGGTGGGCTGCCGTCATGGGGTCACACAGACTCGGACACGACTGAAACGCTTCGCAGCAGCAGCAGCAGCAGCAGCAGCAGCAGCA
>NW_011426233.1:0-638 GCF_000754665.1 Bison bison bison
AAATTCTGAAAGAGATGGGAATACCAGACCACCTGATCTGCCTCTTGAGAAATTTGTATGCAGGTCAGGAAGCAACAGTTAGAAGTGGACATGGAACAACAGACTGGTTCCAAATAGGAAAAGGAGTTTGTCAAGGCTGTATATTATCACCCTGCTTATTTAACTTATATGAGGAGTACATCATGAGAAACGCTGGGCTGGAAGAAGCACAAGCTGGAATCAAGATTGCCAGGAGAAATATCCATAAACCTCAGATATGCAGATGACACCACCCTTATGGCAGAAAGTGAAGAGGAACTAAAAAGCCTCTTGATGAAAGTGAAAGTGGAGAGTGAAAAAGTTGGCTTAAAGCTACAACATTACAGAAAATGAAAGATCAATGGCATCCGGTCCCACCACTTCATGGGAAATAGATGGGGAAACAGTGGAAACAGTGTCAGACTTTATTTTTCTGGGCTCCAAAATCAACTACAGATGGTGATTGCAGCCATGAAATTAAAAGACGCTTACTCCTTGGAAAGGAAAGTTATGACCAACCTAGATAGCATATTCAAAAGCAGAGACATTACTTTGCCAACAAAGATCTGTCCTAGTCAAGGCTAGGTTTTTCCAGTGGTCATGTATGGATGTGAGAGTTG
>NW_011426234.1:0-592 GCF_000754665.1 Bison bison bison
CTCCAAACGCCTCAGGAGGCTTGACTCCCTTTAGTCCACCCAGTGAGCTCCAAGAGATACCCGTCGCGACTCGAGAGCAAAGCAGGGTTCTTTGCTTCCACTCGAGATGAATGCCTGTCTCCCCGGGTGCGTCTGGAATGCAACCCCGAGATCCCGGTCGCCCCTGGAGAGGAACATTGGCTTCTGGACACAAGCCTAGACTGACGATCTATTGGCCCTGCAGTCACTCGAGAGCAATCCCCAGCTTTACCTTCGCAACTCGAATTGAAGATTGGGACTTCCCGTGGGCCGACACAAGAGGCATCCTGAATTCCCCGTCGTAACTCGAGAATCCCGCCGCAACAAGAGAAAAACCACGTGGTTCCCCCGTCATCGCAAGATGAAGCCCTTTCCCGCTACAGCGTCTCAGGAGAAGTCCCAGTTAGGAATTGGAGGTCAAAACGGTCTGGAACCCTTGATGTGCCCACCAAGTTCCCCGGCATCCCGGTCTCCCTGGACGAGGAACACCGAGGACTTTCCGGCACCACTTCCTCCTGAACCCCCTTCTACCCTCCTGACTCTCGACAGGAGTGTCGTCTCACCTGCCTTGTCT
>NW_011426235.1:0-811 GCF_000754665.1 Bison bison bison
ATTTACAACAATAACTGTCTGCCGAGGCTGCTCTGGTGTACTGTCTCTGGTCATTTCTGGACTTGGGTGCTGCTCCTCCTCAGATGCAGGCCTGAGGGACACACCCAAAGTCATGGCTGTGGCACTTACAGGTGTGGCCCTGCCAGACTCTTCTCAGCTGTGTCTTTGGAGCCTGTCTCTCCCCCAGACCACACTTCATTCAAGGGTCACCCATACCTTCCGTCTTCCCTTGCCCTGTGGCCACACCTGTTTTAGCAGGATCTTTAGCACAACCATCTTGAAGGTTAAATTCTTAATCTGGCTATAAAGCTCACAAATTTTAACAGCACAGAAACACAATTTTTCTAATTTGCACTGTTAGAGTTTGGTGAGGTCTTGGTGTAGTTTCTTGGTTTCAGTTAGAAAGCCCTGCATTACACTTAGGGATGTAGAGTTTTCTGAAACTGAAGGAAGACTACAAATATTCCGACTAATTTGATTATGATACATTTTTCTAAAGCTTAAACAGTTTCTGCTTCCCACCTCCCAAAAAATTACCCCTAACTCCTGAAGATCTTCATGATTTTATTGTGGGAATCTGGTAGAATTGAGATTCCTCAGTGCTTAGTAATTTCATCAGTAAGCTTTTCTGAGGTGAAAAACACATTGGAATTAGTTTTTAAATTAGTCCTAGACATAACAATCAGGGGAAAAGCAAATAAAAGGAATACAGATTGAACACAAACAAACTATTACTGTTAGAAGATGGCATGACCCTCCACACAGTGAACACTAAGGATGCCAGCAGAAAATTACTCGATCTAATCAATGA
>NW_011426236.1:0-770 GCF_000754665.1 Bison bison bison
ACCCAGGGATCGAACCCACGTCTCCGGCATTGGCAGGTGGGTTCTTTAGCACTGAGCCACTGAGGAAATCCTGTGAACTTTCAGTAGCCTCACAGCTGTCAGTGTGTTAGTGAAGTCGCTCAGGCCTGTCCGACTCTTTGCGACCCCATCGACTACACAGTCCATGGAATTCCCCAGGCCAGAATACTGGGGTGGGTAGCCTTTCCCTCTCCAGGGAATCTTCCCAGCCCAGAGATGGAACCTAGGTCTCCTGCCTTGCAGGCAGATTCTTTACCAGCTGAGCCACAAGGGAAGCCCAAAAATACTGGAGTGGGTAGCCTATCCCTTCTCCAGGGGATCTTCCCAATCCAGGAACCTTGGCAGTTACAATCCACAGTTTATGGCAGAATGCAAATAGCTGCAGCTGCCACAAGATGTCAGTGTTTACATGTGAAATAATACCTTTAAAAAATTCAGTCCCTGTATGTGTGCTTTAGTTCAAAGTGAAATGAGGGGAAAAGAATTGAGTGATTTCTAAGGTATTTGTATATGTGGAACACATCAGAATGAAATGTTGGATCATAAGATAATACAGACCTGGTATCCTTCTTTTAACTATGTGGTGTGTATGCACACACTCAGGCCCTAAAGCATATTTATTTACATTTAAGTTGCATATTTGTTTTCACATGGAGAGAGAAAACATTTTGGATAGTTGAATCACTATTCTGATAGACTTAGGACAGTTTTCCATCAAATTTCCAGATGTTATTTTATTCTTGAGTCCAGTA
>NW_011426237.1:0-548 GCF_000754665.1 Bison bison bison
AAGCACAAGTTGGAATCAAAATTCCCGGGAGAAATATCAATAACTTCAGATATGTAGATGAAAGTGAAGAAGAGCTAAAGAGCCCCTTGATGAAAGTGAAAGAGGAGAGTGAAAAAGCTGGCTTAAAGTTCAACATTCAGAAAACTAAGATCATGGCATCTGGTCCCATCACTTCATAGCAAATAGATGGGGAAACAATGGAAACAGTGACAGACTTTATTTTCTTGGGCTCCAAAATCGCTGCACATGGTGACTGCAGCCATGAAATTAAAGATGCTTACCCTTGGAAGCAAAGCTATGACCAACCTAGACAGCATATATAAAGCAGAGACATTACTTTGCCAAAAAGGTCCGTCTAGTCAAGGCTATGGTTTTTCCAGTGGTCATGTATGAGTGTGAGAGTTGGAACATTAAGGAAGGCTGAGTGCCAAAGAATTGATGCTTTTGAACTGTGGTGTTGGAGTAAGACTTCCTGCGAGTCCCTTGGACTGCAAGGAGATCCAACCAGTCCATCCTAAAGGAGATCAGTCCTGAGTGTTCATTTGGAA
>NW_011426238.1:0-529 GCF_000754665.1 Bison bison bison
GGAGAGAAGAGGCTGGCTGCCGGCGGGTGCTTGCAAGCCTGTTACTGGGAAGGACCGAGTGAGCTTCCACACCGGCGGAGCTCCAGCTCTGCGCCCAGGCGCGATAGCACAGAGCCCCGGCCGAGAGGCTGCTCTGGCCTGGGCGAGCCTCCCCAAGCCCTGCCCAGCTTCTAGCGTTCGCGCCCGGGAAGGAGCAGGCTGCGGGAGTGTGGGAGACGTGACCGGTGCCTGACTGCTGCCTCAGCTCAGCTCTCGCCTTCCCTTCGGACCTAGGAGCCAGGCGTCCTTGCAGAGGGCTTAGGGGCTGGGGGTGTGCACACTGCCAAAGCCTCCCGCAGGGAGAGCTCTTTCCGAGGGAAAGGAAGCGCCCGGGCTGCATTCCCAAGCCGGTGCTTCCCCGCCCAGACTAAGCGCCGCACGGAGGGAATCAGGGTCCCGGTGCCCCTGGCTTGGGGAGGCAGCTCCACAGCCAGAGTGGTGCTCCGTTTGTGCCCAGAAAGCGCCTGCCAGACCGGGCCTTCCCTGGAGC
>NW_011426239.1:0-532 GCF_000754665.1 Bison bison bison
TTATTGTGTTATTGTTAATTTCTCCTTTCATACTTGTTAGCATTTGTCTTACATACTGCGGTGCTCCCGTGTTGGGTGCATATATATTTATAATTGTTATATCTTCTTCTTGGGTTGATCCTTTGATCATTATGTAGTGACCTTCTTTGTCTCTTTTCACAGCCTTTGTTTTAAAGTCTATTTTATCTGATATGAGTATTGCTACTCCTGCTTTCTTTTGGTCCCTATTTGCATGGAAAATCTTTTTCCAGCCCTTCACTTTCAGTCTGTATGTGTCCCCTGTTTTGAGGTGGGTCTCCTGTAGACAACATATGTAGGGGTCTTGTTTTTGTATCCATTCAGCCAGTCTTTGTCTTTTGGTTGGGGCATTCAACCCATTTACGTTTAAGGTAATTACTGATAAGTATGATCCCGTTGCCATTTACTTTATTGTTTTGCGTTCGAATTTATACACCATTTTTGTGTTTCCTGTCTAGAGATATCCTTAGTATTTGTTGTAGAGCTGGTTTGGTGGTGCAGAATTCTCTCAGTC
>NW_011426240.1:0-518 GCF_000754665.1 Bison bison bison
GAGGGGGGTTGTGAGTAGAAGAGTGAAGGAGGCTGGCATGCCTTCACTGTAAGGTAACATCCAGGCCCGTGAGAGGTCACCATTTATCTCGTACCTGCCTGTCTTCACTCTCCTGTGGGCCCCACAAGAGCTTATGTGTGTGCGTGCTAAGTCTCTTCAGTTGTGTCCAACTCTTTGCAACCCCATGGACTGTAGCCCGTGAGGCTCCTCTGTCCATGGGATTTCCCAGGCAAGAATCCTGGAGTGGGTTGACATTTCCTTCTCCAGGGGGTCTTCCCCACCCAGGGACTGAACCCACGTCTCATAGTCTCCTGCACGGGCAGGCCGGTTCTTTACCACCAGTACCACCTGGGAAGCTTATGAGGTATGCATTAACATTGCTTTTATTTTCAAGTGAGAAGAATGAGACACAGAGAGAATGCTGGAGTGGGGTGCCATTGCCTTCTCCGAATGGCCTTGCAGGAGTAGGGAAAGTATGGGCCCAGGTACTACTGTTGGAAATGTCTAGTAGTATTTTA
>NW_011426241.1:0-654 GCF_000754665.1 Bison bison bison
AGTCGTGTCCGACTCTTTGCGACCCCTTGGACTATAGTCTGCCAGGCTCCTGTGTCCTTGGAATTTTCCAGGCAAGATTACTGGAGTGGGTTGCCATTTCCTACTCCAGGGCATCTGCCAGACCCAGGGATCGAACCCAGGTCTCCTGTTTCTCCTGAATTGCAGGCAGATTCTTTACCCACTGAGCCGACAGGGAAGCCTTAATTATAGTCAATACTAAACTCTGCTGGTATGATGTAGCCACAGGGACAGTGCTGAAGACAGATATCCATCATGGAATAGGAAATCCAACACAACAAAAAAAGAAGCAAAATGCAGTGCTTGATCGATTTCAGTATATAAACATGAGAAATTCACTGGGGGAGAATCAAGCAGAGATTTAACTTTCAAGGGAGAGACACTGCGTTAAACATGGAAGAATGGAATGGAGAAATGGATCAGAGCTTTGGTGGTGACATGGCATGAATTCAACCCGGGGAAAGTTCACCTTACCTGTGGCTACCTTCACATGGATTTTCCCTGATATCCTATTTCCTCCAAAGCTTCACTCTTTTCCAAATGTGAAGCATTCTGGCAGCGAGAAGTTGTATTTTCAGTTGGGCATGAAGTAAGGATGACCAACTGGATTAGAAGGCGGGAACCTCAGTCCTAATT
>NW_011426242.1:0-500 GCF_000754665.1 Bison bison bison
AGACACGAGAAAGGGGGCGCTCTCCGGGCTTATAGAATGCCTTGCAGATGGGAGCAGAGGAGCTCTCAATGGGGTACTGTCCTGTCGCCTGGAGAGGGAGTGACGGGGCTAAGTGTGGGTCCTTTGAAAGGGGCGTTTTGAAATGACGCTCTGGTCAGATAGAACCACGCAATCGGAGACGTGTGGCGGGCCCCTGTGGCTCACAGCACTCTCCGATGACTCAGACCCCATATTCAGTCGATGCTCTGGCTCCGGAGGTGGGAGCCTCGTGGCTCATCATTCCAGCTCCGTTTCCTGAAGGCTGGGCCCTCTGCTGTTCTCCAGGCTGTAATAGGATTGGTCCACGCGAAGCAGAGACCGCCGAGGCCTGGAGCTGTGTGGGTGGAAGGGATTGAAAACTAATACTGCAGCTTGGGAGACAGAAGCGGAGTTTGTTGTTGTTTAATGAAAATAAGAAAAATATTAATTTTGGTCTGTTCATTCATTCACTCATTCGTGTT
>NW_011426243.1:0-551 GCF_000754665.1 Bison bison bison
GTCATCGCAAGATGAAGCCCTTTCCCGCTACAGCGTCTCAGGAGAAGTCCCACGTTAGGAATTGGAGGTCGAAACGGTACTTGGCACCCTTGGTGCGCCCCCACAAAGTTCCCCAGGATCCCGGTCTCCCTGGAGAGGAACACCGAGGTTTTCCGGCACCACTTCCTCTGAGCCCCTTCTACCCTCCTGATCTCCACAGGAGGGTCGACTCCCCTGCTTTGTCTGGAAGGGGTTCCCGACCTTCCGGTCGCACCTCAGGATGAGGCCGGTCTCATGACGACATTCCAGACGTGGCCTCGTGGTTGCTTCCACGTTGCGAAGCACCCCGATCTCCCGTTCCCTCTTGATAAGAACCCGATGCCCGGACACCTCTCCGAACTCCACCCTGTGAGTGAAGTCAACACGAAGGGGCAGTGACTCGCCCGTGCATCGTACCGGAAAAAACCCCAGGTTCCAAATACAGCTCGACAAGTGGTCTCTCTCCCCGGGGACACCTCGAGAGGCGAGCGGAGTTCCATGCCTCAACCCAAGACGAGGCCTGACTCTCCTGT
>NW_011426244.1:0-517 GCF_000754665.1 Bison bison bison
CTCAGTCATGTCCAACTCTTTGTGATCCCATGGACTATACAGTCTATGGAATTCTCCAGGCCAGAATACTGGAGAGAGTAGTCTTTCACTTCTCTAGGGGATCTTCCTAAAACAGGGATTGAACCCAGGTCTCCTGCATTGTAAGCAGATTCTTTACCAGCTGAGCCACAAGGGAAGCCCAACAATATTCGAGTGGGTAACCTATCCCTTCTCCAGCAGATCTTCCTGACCCAGGAATAGAACTGGGGTCTCCTGCACTGCAGGTGGATTCTTTACCAACTGAGTTATCAGGGAAGCCCACTCTTTATGTATAGCTTTGGCACTTTTGATTCATCTAAGACATTTTTTTCCAAAGTGCATCATATTCACTTCTTCCTTACTCTTTGGAGGAGAAAAAAAGCAAAGATCCATGTAATACAATGTGGCCGCTGGATATCTTCTCCAGCCCCCACACAAAATCACAACACATGAGAGCAGCTGGCTGCTCATTCAATCCTGTAAGTGGTCTCTACAACAT
>NW_011426245.1:0-607 GCF_000754665.1 Bison bison bison
AGCTGCTGTTTTTGTTCCTTCATGAGAGCATATTAGTAAACTGTACTTCAATTGTCTGATCAAAAGAAGCCTGGTAAATGATCCTTTACCTTGATGATCAATTCCCAGATGGCTTCAACATATTGGTGCCTTTAATTCTCAAAAGAATAAAGAAAATAGCTCAATACATTAGGGAAACATTGTACATGAATTCAAATTTTCTTTCCTTTATGCATTTACCTTATAATTGGTGCCTAAAATTGTAAAACAATGGAAACAGATTCAGACTTTCGTTGTAAAACAATGGAAACAGTGTCAGTGGAAACAGTGTCAGACTTTATTTTTGGGGGCTCCAAAATCACTGCAGATGGTGACTGCAGTCATGAAATTAAAAGACACTTACTCTTTGGAAGGAAAGTTTGGACCAACCCAGATAGCATATTGAAAAATAGAGACATTACTTTGCCAACAAAAGTCCATCTAGTCAAGGCTATGGTTTTTCCAGTGGCCATGTATGGAAATGAGAGCTGGACTGTGAAGAAAGCTGAGAGCCAAAGAATTGATGTTTTTGAACTGTGGTGTTGGAGAAGACTCTTGAGAGTCCCTTGGACTGCAAGGAGATCCAACC
>NW_011426246.1:0-574 GCF_000754665.1 Bison bison bison
CTTGACCCAGAACAGGGAGGGACCTTCAACAGATCCAACGGGGAGCTCTGAGGCTCGTTTCCTCGAGTGAAAGTTGGAAAAGTCTCATGCAATTTCCTCAGAATTAAAGTAGAATATTAACGAGTGGAAACAGAAGTCAAATTGTACACAACTGGGAGCAGCCTTCTCAAGCCTAGTTCTTCAAAAGCAGAGTTACACCACATGGATGAAACGCTCAAACCAGGACCAGAACTTGCTGCTGGTGCAACTCCTGTCCGCCACTTCAAAATCCACTTCAGGTCCCTCCCTGGTCACTAAGTAACCAATGTGAGAGCAAAGTCCTAACTTTAAAAGTGAAAGGTCTTGAAAACGCAATTTCTAGAATTCTATACGTATTAAACTGTGCCACCTAATCTCCTGTTGCCAAAGAGTAGTGTGAATAGCTTATGCAAACCTGTGCAAATATTTCTGTTTTGAGTTCTCACACAGAATTACTCACACCAAGCTACTAAACAAGTACACCTGCTGTACCACATGTTGGAGGGGTTCTCTCTGAGACGGTCTCACGGGGGAGGGGTGGGCCGGGTGGGTGCTG
>NW_011426247.1:0-621 GCF_000754665.1 Bison bison bison
TTCCCACATCCCAGCATCACACCCCTCCACACGCTAAGCACAGAGACCTGGCCTTGATGTTCAGGTGTTAAAACCCGACACAGAACAAAAGTCCTCAGCTGGAGAGAAAGGGAAACATTGTATCATATACACGCAGCCCACGTGGAGTCCCGGAGGACATTTGTGGATGTTGGGAGTTAAGACATTCATGTAATGACCAGCAACACGTCTGAGGTCAGAGAGGTGATTTCACCAGAGGTAGGTGAGGGTCAGAGCTCCAAACTACCTGAGGACTCCTGAACCTCCTGCAGCGGACGTAGGGCTTTGTGAAAAAACGGGGAGGGAAGAGGGGGAAAAAGAGGAAGGGGGAGGAAGGGAACCATTCCCTTAACTTCCTAAATTATTTTTTGTTTACAACTTCTGTGTACATTTCTTCTTCTGTGTTGACTCCTGTTTCTTGCTTATTTCTTAATTTCTTTTATGGCTCATTAAGAATGATGCTAAAGCTGAAACTCCAGTACTTTGGCCACCTCATGCCAAGAGTTGACTCATTGGAAAAGACTCTGATGCTGGGAGGGATTGGGGGGCAGGAGGAGAAGGGGACGACGAGAGGATGAGATGGCTGGATGGCATCACTGACTC
>NW_011426248.1:0-506 GCF_000754665.1 Bison bison bison
GAAAAACCAGAAATGGTGGCAACTTGAGCACTGAGCAAGTTTTCTGATTCATTTCTTCAGGGGTTAAGAAATTTTCTATCCCATGCTCAAAAATGATCAAAACGTCAATGCGTGTCTTCCTTTCCTTGGTTTAAGATATTTGCCCCTGCTTGAAATGAAAGTATCAGTAGGAGATATCGTTCTTTTAGCCAAATTTTAGTCACTATCAGCTCAGAGTGACTGGGTTCCGTCCTAAGAACAAAAGGATGTGAGCAAAGCATGGAGAGGGTGTTAGTACAGTGAGCAGTTAAAAGAGGGAAGGGAGGACTCCAGATTGATTTTGTGTGTGTGTGCCAGTACTTCTCTGCTCCTTATATCCTTATTCTTTGCCATGTAACAAAGTTCGTTCTTCCCTTGAAAGGATAGGGTTGGGGGTCTGCAAGGAGATCAAACCAGTCAATCCTAAAGGAATCAACCCTGAATGTTCTTGGAAGACTGATGTTGAGGCTCAAACTTCAATACTTTGG